>NC_142584.1:82129704-82281219 GCF_965207765.1 Zootoca vivipara | reverse complement strand
CCCATCTCTGCTTTTAACGTCCTGAATCCCTGGCCTACCTGGCAGCAATTCCCGCTAGCATATACAGTATGTCAAGTCCAAAGTTCAACAGTCAGGAAACATGGTCCAGGGGTCAGTCCACATAAGCAAAATCTGAAGTCTAACGGATAGGAAACACAGTCCAGAGTCAATCCAAGTAAGCCATGTTCAAAGTCCAGTAGTCAGGAAATACAGCCCAGAATCAACCCTGAAGCACAGTCCCATAGCCGTCTTGGAGTATCCAAGCTGAAGTCTATCCACGTAGGCAGATGAACAGATCGAGCACCTCAGCTCTGCTTCCCAGAGCGTACTTCCTGCTTCTACCTACACCTCAGAGTCTGCCTTGTTCATACGGTAGAGACGGAGGCCTCTTTGGTTCTGATGAGGGGTCCTGCTCTTCTGGTCCCTGCGCACTGACCCCCATCCTCTTGCTGTCCTCTGTCATCCCATGTGTACTTTCCGCAACTCCAACCTCTGCTTTTCCATCCCCAGCTTGCCCCGTTGGGTCCCAGTCATGGCTGCATCCCTCACTGGGATCCTCCTCACTGTTGTCCTGCCAGTTTCTGGCACTTAAGGACTAGTGCAGAACCCTGTCATTTTGGTAGGTGGGATGCATGTGAAGGGAAAGCCTCCATCTTGAGTGATTCTGTCACCAAGTGCAGCACTTCTGCTGTGCCCTTAGGAGTGAATGGGAGCCATTCACCTATATGTGAGAAATGCGAAGTTTGCACTGAGTGGCACTTTTGGCTTGGGGACAGTAACTGGAGCCCAAGATCCCACAGTATGCAGCCCCCAGAAGGTGGCTCATGAGGGGATGTGGTCGTTGGCTTGAAAAAGATTCCCCATCCCTGATTTAGGGCTTTACAAGACAATGTTGGCCAGGAAAGCTATAGAAAGCTACTGTGCCTTGTTGTAACGTTAGGAGTCAACGTAACTTCTGGCTATCTAGAAATACTTTACGGCAATTTTCTATTCAAGGGTTTCTCTAATCAAATATCTTGACTCCTGTGGCAATCGGTGTTGGGTTTTTGTAGGAAGCAACACAGAAATTAAGGAGTGACTGATTCCCTGATGTTCACCCCTGACATCCGGCCACCAGGGTTTAGTGACACCTTCCATATGGAACAGCATGCCTCAAAATACTTAGGGGATGCTGGAACCACATTGGGAGTTCCTGTTTCTTTTCAAAATGTTGTCTGTCCAAAGCTCTGGTATCTGGTTTTGATACATGATTTGCATTCGTTTACAGAGGGTTTTTTCATGTATAGTTCATGCACTCTTGGCCCCCTCCCTTTAGTGTGGAATTTTGCATATCCTGGAAAAATCTTCCTTGTTCACCCCATCAGCTCCCCAAAGGTACCTACAAAAATCCTGTATAGCTTGTAGTATCTCCCAAGGTGTTACTATATATGAAACAGAATAATTTACGTACTTCTGAATGGGGATTTGGAGCAAAAAAAAAAAAAAAGTTAAGAGAGGGTGGCGGTGGAAGTTTCGTACGCACTGCATGAAACAGACAATATTTCCTGAAACAGGAGATATTAACCTCAAAGAATTTAAAATAAAATATTTATTTTATGATTTTTTTTAAAAAAAACCTTTAGTATAGAAGGAGAAAAGGGTAGAATAGTCAGTCTTTTTATCCTAAGTGCAGATGAAATTGATTAAACCTTTTAAAACTCGCCTCAGTCCACCCGGTTTATTAATTGAAGAATTTCCTCTTTCCCCAGAATGGGAAGTGCATATTAAAACAGCTTTGCCCCCGAATAGCAGTGATACTTGAGAACAGCACATTTTCTCTTCTGTGCTAGAGGAAATCCTAACATGGTAAAAAGCCATATATATTTTAAAATACATTCAAGGAAATGCTATTTCATTTTCTTGTAAAGCATGAAATCAAATTATAGCCCATGGCCCACAATTATTTTATTTCTACATTTTAAATTCCATTTTCTGCCATTTGCAGTGCCTGTGAAGAGGTCTTGTGCTGTTTGTGCAAAGAGAACTAAAGAGATTACCTAAACAAAAACAAAAAAGAACACAGCAGTAGCTTAAATAGGCAAGTAGTCAGAATGTTGTGCTTATGTTCAATCCTCTTGTGACATGTGAAACCTTTTAACTCATTCTCACTTGGACCCTCTTCCCTTTTCCTCTACTCGCTCAATTTTTATTGTGTTTGGAGATCAAGGCATGTACAGTTTTTGATATTGATAGATACTGATGGAGCAGTCTGATCATGTGCCAAGCTCAAGGCACCTCTTTTAGTTTTCATTTTTAGGGGGCAAAAGTTCATATGCTTTGAAATGAGTAGCTGGAAATTCATCTTTGGTGTTCGCATGCACTTATAAAAACACCTGGACATACAACGCATGCCTGGAGTATTGTAGTCTAACTGTTCTAGTTGTGTGCAGCAAGCCTATTAAAAATAAGTAACAATTCTTTCGATTCCAAGAAATGGAAGGGGAGGTCTATAAGTGATCCAGTCTTGACATTTGTAGCTCACTTAATTGGATTATTGTAAATGAGTTCCTATTATATATTTGGGCTACACAAACAAAAACATTTTATATGTACTGATTAGGTATCCTTTTATAATAATAATAATCGTAATCATAATCATAATCATTATTATTATTTATACCCCGCCCATCTGGCTGGGTTTCCCCAGCCACTCTGGGCGGCTTCCAACAGAAAAATGAAATAAAATAATCTATTAAACATTAAAAGCCTCCCTAAACAGGGCTGCCTTCAGATGTCTTCTAAAAATCTGGTAGCTGTTTTTCTCTTTGACATCTGATGGGAGGGCGTTCCACAGGGTGGGCGCCACCACCGAGAAGGCCCTCTGCCTGGTTCCCTGCAACTTGGCTTCTCGCAACGAGGGAACCGCCAGAAGGCCCTCGGTACTGGACCTCAGTGTCCGGGCAGAACGATGGGGGTGGAGACGCTCCTTCAGGTATACTGGACCGAGGCCATTTAGGGCTTTAAAGGTCAGCACCAACACTTTGAACTGTGCTCTTTTATGTAGGGTACCAGTTCTACTGGAAAGACACATGTGATTGGTTCTGTCCATGTGGGTTAAATATTATTATTATTATTATTATTATTATTATTATTATTATTATTATTATTACCTGCCCTTAACTCTAAGTTACCAGGTCAGGTCACAACTGTTTAACTATTAAAACAGTTTAAAACAAATTGCAATCACAAGAATAGAGTGGGTCTTAGAAATATATATCTTGGGCTTCAAAAGGACAGGGTAAAGTGATGCATCTTCAACATACAATGAGAACTGTATAGTGAAGGTTCCAGGTGTACCTCTGGGAGGAGAGAATTGCACAACTTATGAGCTGCTATAGAGAATACTTTGTCCTGGGCCACCACCAACGCAAGATTCTCAGGGCAGTGGATCTACCAAGAGGGCATCTTAGAGCTCTGCAATGGGAAAACCTATAGAAAAGTGTCTTTCACAAACCCTTTCCAGACATTATAGGGTAGTGTTAATCTGCAGAGGGTAGGGGGTGGGGACAAATATTGCTTTAATGGCTTAAATGTGGTCCTCCAGATGTGCTTAAATGTGGTCCTCCAGATGTGATGGGATTCCACCTTCCATCACTCAGTTCCAGGCTAGCCATGGACTGTGGCAGAGTTTTCTATTCCATATGAAGGGGCTGCATGTTAGCTGTCTTGTTTTCTGCCGTTTTAGAGTCCCAGGATAGGCTGAGGCACTCACTGATAGGGCAGAGCTCACACTCCAAAGGCAAGGCAAGTCTGGTTGTCTGTTCAAATCTGGTGAACAAGTCAAGTATGCTGCTGCCAGATCTCAATCAAAGTTGTAAGGAAAGGCAAAAGACCAATACTGGCTAGGATTGCTGAATTGCCAATGTTGGGAAAGATTATCTGTAAATACATTTCACTTCTCTGATTATGCCTTGTGACTCACTCTAGTGAGTTGATAGGTTTTTGTTTTTAGACTGCAGATGCATCCCAGGGTGAGCGTCTGTTTGTTTGTATATGTATGTATTTATACGTGTCAGGGCTGTGATGGGCAACCTTTTTCAGGTCAGGGGCTGCACTTGGTTTGCAGGACCTGCTGAGGGCTGGAGGCCAGCAGAGCTGGGATCAGAGCAATGTTCAGAGCCACCTAATTAATGTAAGAAATGGCAATAACTTATATCACAGTGAATCCTAAAGCTATAGCCATCTATTTGTGTGGGTGGGTGGTGTGCAGTCATGAAATAGCTATTCATTGCCGTTTCTAGAAGGTGTAATAGGTCTGACAGCAACTCTCTTATATTGGAGAGGAAGTGTGCTGCTGTAGCTGAATCTGCGTTTTGAGATCTTTTGGTCTAGCTTTCCTGGGAAATAGCTCATAGGTTGGAAATTCCCCCCCCCAATAGATTCATGATGTTTTTGTTTCTAGAAGATTTTCCCAATTTGTAATTGGTTCTATCTGATCATGGCTGGTGTATCCACAGTAGATTGTAATCGTTTTCTTGTTCAGTGATGCTTTCATGTATGCAGATCACTCTTCTGCATGTCTGCTTCATTCAGATTCATTTTGAGTCCCACTTGTCTGCCTTTGGTGGTTTCTGAAGAACTTTCTCATCTCTCAGATCACTTTTTATCTATATGGAACAATATCCTCTGAAAAACTGAAACAGTTCAGTTACTCTTTTTATTCCTTTTCCCCACAGTGTCTTTGGAAGATGTTCTCTCAGCAAATTGTGCAGGTTTATGGTGAGATAGCATCGCCTTGTTTTATTCCTGTCATTGTTTCTGATGTCCCCACCGCTGCGGCTGTGATAGTGTTTTCTTACCTGAATTAAAAGCCTTCTGTTCATGAGATTATATGCATAACAGTGCGGTGTTATATAGGTTCATCTTCATATTTTCCTTTGTTGTTTAAGTCCTTAATACCTGCGGGAAATCTCAGATATCTTTGTAATCTTTTATTGTCATAAATATGCTTTGGCAGTGAGTTCTTTGCCCACTTATTTCATGTTAGCCAGGAGTTCATGAAATGTTACTTCGTAGAAACCCCCTCCTCTACAAGCACTCTCCTAGGAATGTCAGCCTCTAAGTGGACTCCATTGTCTTTCTTGACAGGGGGGTGGGAATTGCTATGTATCTGTGAAATCTGGAATAGAAAAAAAAATGGACCTGGTTCCCCATGCTTGGCTTATGCCATAATAAATTTGCCAGTCTTTACAGTAGCACAATACTTTTTGTTGTTGCTGGAGACTAAGAGGCTACCCCTTTGGAAACTGACCCTTTAGCTTGCTTTAAAAAAAAAATCTAAGAAAAGTAGGGTCAGTAAATAATACCTATCAAAAATGTTTGCTTTCCCCCACATGATTTAGGAACGGAGTTCCATATTTGTGGGCCATCCCCTGCTTCTTCCATTGTCACAACTTTCCATTCCTGGCGTGCAGTTGGAAGGATATGCTTGGTCTGATTCGGAGATTGGCAGTTTCCCATGACATTTTCCACCCTCTTAGGCTTGTGGAGATGTTCATAATACAGTTGAGCTAGAATAACGTAAGCTTCTAATATTGCAAATTTCCTATACAAAAGCAAGCCCTGTGTAGGAATTTTGTAATGGCTGAAACAACCCTTGGTCTGTAGCGGTGTTGAGGGGGAAATCAGGATGTTATGCAGTGTTCATGCCTCAATGCTTCTGCCTTAATTCCTTTCAGCCATGCTGGTCAAGATCCAGTTAACATTGATGCAGGAATTATAGCTAGCACTATTCATTGTTTATGAAACACCTCTGCATTTCAGATTGTTTAGCAGTCACTGTTTCAGGTAAAGTGGTTCTTCTTTTACATGTTGGAAACCAAAGCTGAGAGATAGTGACAGCTAAAACTATACAAATTAGTTCAGGATTCACTTAAGCCTGATGCTGGCAGTTTACAGATCCAATGTGGTTTGGTTTTTGTGAAATTCACATTACAACACATCGGTTTTATGGAATGATTTGATTAATTTTATCTGATAAATCAAAACGCCTCAATTCTTAAGGGCTTCAGTTTTGAGTATAGTTGTAAGCTTGCTATGGTATAATCAGCAACGGTTTTATCTCTCGAAAAAGCCAACCTGTACCCACTATATGCCAAAACATATGCTGTTGTATCAGGCATTATTTGGACATTGCTACAATTAATAGGCAGCTGAATTCTAAGTTTAATGTAATTCATTAATGACATCAAAGTAACATAAAATACTCCACAATGTTACAAATAATGAATACTAGGTACTTCGGAAAAAACATTTTAAAAGCACCCAAAATATGTAATTCATTTTTGCAGCATGCAGAATGGTATATAATAATTTTCTTTAACCTCATAGCCCTGTGAACTAGGTAAATGTTGCTGCTCCCATTTTAGAGAAGGACAAGTTTCTCCTGCAGTCACAGGTTGACGTGAAACATTATAATCTTACTGCTTAAAATTAATGCTCCCCCAGTTTATGTAGATTTCTAGCATTTAAATGAGAACAGCTTTTAATGATTAGCCAAAGAGCGGTTTCACATTTTAACATGTTGAAGTTACTTGTTTTCTCATGAGTTAGTAAATAATGCACCGTGACCCATACATCTGCTTGAATCACTGCATTGTAGTGCCCCAAAGATAATCGGAAAACATGGTGTCAGCCTGTTAAATGCACACGTGAAGCCATCCGAATGTTTGATAAGATGGAAATAGTGCTTCATTGCTTTGATTTTGCTTCACCAGTAAAATATGGTCAGATACATTATGCTGATTGTGTATCTTGCCCAAGTGCTCCTCAGCTTTGATTACTACAGTGTGCTGCATTTTAATGCACTTTTAAGCTGAATTTTTTGAGCTCATGGACATTCTAAATGAGTGTGTATGGATATGGATAGCTGATTATATCAGGTAAATAAAGTAAGCCAGGAAAAAGCAAGCAAGCTCTTAAATGCTGATGGTAAAGGAGAAGATGAAAGAAAAACAAGTATGGTAAATCACGTGTCTTGAGCGTAACCTTTTTTTAGCATAACTTTTAGAATGTTGTTGTTAAGGATATCATTCTTAAGACAAGGGAAACTGTCTGAAACTGTTGTTAAAATGCTTTATAATTCAATCCATATCATATAAAGCAGCACACCTTTTGAATAAGGCTATGACACATAACTACATTATGCCAGTTCAGAGGTGCATATCTTAAGCCAAGATGTAAATGAGTGTTGTGAATCTGAGTGAACAGATGAAGGGGGGGGGGGGAACCCGACAGGAGGACATACAGTTCCAAAATCTCCATAACTGAGGGCCATGGCCAGTGTTTGGTCCCTAGTGAAGAATACACATATTTTGACACAGCACTATTAAGTTTGGTGGCTGGAGGCATTGGAAGGGAGGAGGTTTGAAGTAGCCTTAAGACAAGGGATCATAAGAACCATCTTATTTAGTTTGCTCTTGTGCAGTTCTAGTCTCATGAGGGCGGGAAAGCGAGAGTTGCGCTCATTGGCCTTCCCCTTCAGTTATCTTCCTAACAGCCCGCCTCTTGCAGCCCTCAATGTGCTTGAACTGCACTTCTGCAGTGGTGAGTCTGTTCTACCCATATTGGTTCTCCAGTTAGGGATCTAAATTATTTGGGGAGCCACCATAAATAAAGCAAGTCCCTCAGAGCAGAAGTTCAGCCTGGACTTGTGGGGGGCTGCAGGGACATGCCGTTGGGATTATGATGGAGGAACGGGGCCAGCAAGCAGGGCCCCCCACTCTGTGAACATCTGGAAATTATTGAATTGGGTAAACAGCTGGTGCATACTCTCGACTCCATATTATTGATCCAATTGCCACCCCTTTAAGTTGAATCTAATAAGGAGTTTTTCATGGTATGTGAGAAGAATTTGACAGTGGTGTTTTAGCTGTTGTGGAGCGTTGCAGCATTTA
The DNA here is from genome assembly GCF_965207765.1 of Zootoca vivipara. Taxonomy (NCBI): domain Eukaryota; kingdom Metazoa; phylum Chordata; class Lepidosauria; order Squamata; family Lacertidae; genus Zootoca; species Zootoca vivipara. The sequence continues at coordinate 82,273,285 of NC_142584.1, read as the reverse complement.
TAGCACATTTTTAAGTCAGAGCTATCAGATTGCTTTTTTAAAAAAAAGTTTAAATTGTTCAGTTAAAATTATGTTGGGTCAGTGTGGTTCTGAAATAAGATGAGATATATTGTATTTTTAAAAAATTTAATACTCTGTATCAAAATTAAATTTTTATTTCTGTTTTCTTTGTTTAATTATCTTCTGTCCTAGTGTTAACATCATTTAAATATCTAGATAATGCAGAATGTTCACTGTGGAATTTTATCTAAGCCACCTGTTTTCTTTGGTTATAACAAATATGGGTGGTGTTTGCAGTCACAATTTTACTGTCTTAACCTTTAGAAATTTGACACTGATTTCATTTTTTATTTATTTCAGGGGCTCAGATAATTGACCTGATGATGCTTGTGATAGACGTAACAAAAGGGATGCAGACTCAGTCAGCAGAGTGCTTGGTGATTGGGCAAATTGCATGTCAGAAAATGATCGTGGTTTTGAACAAAATAGACCTTCTTCCAGAAAGTAAACGACAAGCTGCTGTTGAGAAGATGTCGAAGAAAATGCAGAAGACCTTGGAAAATACTAGGTATGTAACCAAGTGAGCCATGTATGCACATGAAAAAAAGAGTCAGAATGAGCCATGTTCTATAAAAAAATCACTAAATCAAAGCTATCCAGGATAGTAGCCACAGCTCGAGGGATTATGTGTGAACATGTTCTGTAGATGACTGTAGTTTTCACATGCAACCTTTCAATGGAAATGATTGAGAGCTATCCCACAGATGAAAAATGCCCTTTAATGGCTTGATCAAAATGAAATCTCCTGCTTTGAAGGCTTAGTTAACACTTTTTTTTTCATACGGTACTTTGGAAAAGAGCTTGCAAGTGTGTACATATCCAGCTATAAGGTGTAGTATTGTGGCTGCCTTTGCATGGGTGTTAAATTGTCACTTATTTATATGTCTTGTTACAGAGACAGGTTAGTTTGCTATATTCCTGACCTGCTGCTCTATTAGTGCTTTTAGCACCTGCATCAGGAGATACAACTTTATTTTTCTGTGAAATATCTACAGAGCCACTGTCCGGCGGCAGGTTGCTTATGCAGGGAGCTTCTATTGTTGAGGTCATGGCTACAAGTGGGTACATAGACTGGATTTTCCCCTCACAAGGTCACAGCATAGAAAGATTGCAAGGCAAAGCACAGGAATCTTCATTTTTCACCTGCTATATTCCTTCCCCTTCTTAAGTTCAGAGAGTTTCAGCAGAAATAAATAGGGCATGCATTTTGAATACTGAATGTTTGACAAGTACAAGAGGACAAAATAAGTTGGCCATACTAGGTTGCATAAACCATCTTATGTCTTACTCTGATTTCAGGATAGTGTCTTTTTGTTCCACCAAACAATCTGAAACATCTTACTGTTTTATCAGTCTCTCTGTTGTCTTTGCCCTGTTTCGTTTTCATCCGTATACCATAAAGGTCACCGAGTTGAATTTCTATTTGCAGATTTGATAGAGACAAAATCCCATCAGTTTAAACTGTCCTTCAAGGTAGTTGCTGGAGGGCAAACAAATGTAAATAAGCTGCGATTTGTGTGTGTGTCAACCTGTTTTATAGTATATTCCTCTTTATTTTGTTTTTCTTTGGTAAGTAAATACTTTCATATTTGCTCTCAGCTATCTTAAAATTTCAAAGCTCTAATTTCTGATTGACCTCAAATGCATGGTAAATTTTTTTTATAGTTCTGGCTGTTTGTAAAATCAGTCAGGTAATATAATATCACTGGCTTCAGTATTGGGTAAGAATGTAATTTCAGTAATAAGGTCCATGAGATTGCAAAAACTGAGCAGAATTATTATTTTACAACAAAACCAAGTGAAGGATTTCCTGAAATGTTATTTACTTGCTAGAAATTTTGGTTTACAGTACATCTGTGATACATCTGTTTGAACATAATGGCAACAGATGTTCAGCTGAGGGGAATATTCAGGTGAGTTGTACTTGTGAAACTGAATACTTATACTTGAGATTATCCTTTCTCTATAATTTTGTCCCCGGAAAATGAAAAAGGATTTTCTAGCTTTTACTTGAGTTGATATTACTGCTACTATTTGACACTGGGATAAATATGAAACCTTTCTATAAATCAAGAGAAAATGACCACTGTAGAGGTCAACACCCTTCAACACCCAGATAGACTGAGGATTCTGACTGTAGGGTTGACAAAAGCTGGAAGTATATAGCAAGGATATAAATGTCATATTAAAAATCCTCTCACCCTCTTCTCTGTTAAACCTTTGTAGCCCTTTGAACCTCATAATTTCTCAGAAGCCATTTTACCAGGCCTTCTGGCATATCTTGGAAGTTAAAGTGCAAGTGTGTTCTACAGAAAAAGAGCTCATAAATTAGAATGCTTGATCTTCCTTCCTCCATTATTAAAACTCAGGGTCATGCAATCTCATATTTTACAGGTGATCTCTGTCTTTTTGATTAGGAATATGATTGTTTCCATCACCAAACCAACATTTGGCCAGCAGGAATTTCTGAAACATTCCTGATTCTTAGTACGTAAGCCAGCAGCACCAGGGCTTATTGGAGTGATGTAGTCATAGCTGTCAAGTTCTCCCTTTTTTAAAAGGGAAATTCCCTTATGCTGAATAGGCTTCCTCGCGAGAAAAGGGAAAACTTGACAGCTATGGATGTAGTCATGCGTAGTCCTGCTGCTCACACTGGTCAGGATGGAAGCTTAGGAGATGCCTCCCTGCCTCTACCTACCAAGTTTAGTGCAACGATCCTGTGTTGCCTAAGTGTTACCGAAACCTGTTAGTTTAAGAACCTTGGAGTTTATACTAGCCGACTAGCTTCAACCATGCTCCAATAAAGGTGGATGCAATAACAGTAGCTGTATCAAAAGCTTAACAGTTTGCTTAGAAAGCTCCATGTCTCGCTCCCAATTCCCACAGCCATTATCTCTCCCACCTCCTTTAAGTGGCTTGTGAAGGAGTAAGGGCAAAGCCTTTCTTGGGCTGGTTTTAAAACTGGATTTTATTTTCCTTAAAAAAATTGTATTTCTGTGTTATGTTAAAATACTTTAGCAAGCTGCCGCATTTTTCTCTAGGGTGTAACCAATTGCCTTATTTATAGATTATAATGTAAGGATTTTTTCCAGGACTGATTGGATGCTTTTGTTTGGGGAACATGCCCATTCCTCTGAAGTTTGTGGATCAGCCCACTTGCACGAGACACCCGGATTAGTTTTTAGTAAATTTATCTTTACTTCTTAGCCACACTTCTAGTACTCCTTTTAGTGATTCTGCTCTCTTTTGGGACTAGCCCATTAAAGATGCTTGGATGTGAAGCCTGGATTAGATACTGCAGGAAGTTAGACTAGCTGCCCTTTTGCCCTGCAGTTTTGTGGTTCTTATAGTTGCCAGTTTTGGCTCTTTGAGTGAGCTGCATATATTTCTACACAAAGGGCTCCTTTCTCATTCCTTTTGAATGCATGTAGGCTCTAATGAATGTATGGGGGCTGTGGATGAATGCAGAGAGGCACTTAAGGACTTCCAATGAGTTGAACGGATTATTTGCTAAAATAGTAGTGATACAATCCATGCTAACAGAGAAGCATAGCATCAAGCCAGATTCATATCATGCAGAGGACAGGAATAGGAATTGCATCCTCCTTGGCAACCCGCAGGCGACTTCATTACTGTGCACCATGAATTGTAAAGCTGGAAAGAAAGTGGTGGCATTCACTCAAAGTCTCCTTGCACTGAAGCAGGATCCTCTGAATCGATATACATCTTAGACCAGGGGACGTCTAGCGTTTTGACACTAGGGCTTATAATGTTTGTGTAGGTGAGAACATTTTTCACACAGGGAGCTTTTCAAGCCCCTGTAGCACTGCAACATGGAAATCTGCACCTGCTGAAACCCCTTTTAAAGGTAAAGGTAAAGGGACCCCTGACCATTAGGTCCAGTCGCGGATGACTCTGGGGCTGCGGCGCTCATCTCGCTCTATTGGCCGAGGGAGCCGGTGTTTGTCTGCAGACAGCTTCCAGGTCATGTGGCCAGCATGACAAATCCGCTTCTGGTGAACCAGAGCAGCACACGGAAACGCTGTTTACCTTCCCGCCAGAGCAGTACCTATGGAGCTCACCCCGTCGCGTGGATTCGAACCACCGACCATCTGATTGGCAAGCCCTAGTCTCAGTACAGTAGCTCTAATGTTCAAAGTTTGGTCTTCCCTGATTTGATGGTGGGCCAGTTTGGATATAATGCTGAATCAAAGTGTTGTGCAGGAGTAGTTCTTCTGAACCAGCCTTTCTGCTGCTTACTGTAATGGTGCAAGGCAGGGAGGTGGCAAGGTCAGGACTGTGTTGCTGCATTGCTGGGTGTGCTGGATTGGCTGTGTCCCTGTACCATCACACACACACACACACACACACACACACACACACACACACACCGTATAAGACTCCCCCATGTATAAGACTTTGATTTAAATTGGGGGCTCCGATTTAAGAAAATGGGGGAAATGTATCCGTGTATAAGACACCCCCAAATTTTTGACATTATTTTTTAAGGAAAAAACCTAGTCTTATACACGAAAAAATACAGTATATATATTTCATTTTACAACAAACAACAAACTCTTAAAAATCAAGTTATTACATATATCATATTTTGACTCCCCTCCCCCTCTTTCTGTGGTTCCTTATATTTATAATATTTTTACTGCATTTCCAAATTAAACCTATTTATTATTTAACACATATAATCAATAGTTATTTAATATCACTGCATGTTTTTACATTAATCCTGCTAATGTCTTAATCTCTTTGAAATATTTTTGTAAACATTCAACAAACGATTTCCACTCTATATTAAAAACATTGTCATCCTGATTTCTTATTCTTCCTGTCAGCTTCGTTATTTCTGCATAGTCCAATAGTTTCTTTTGCCATTCCTTTTTTGCCAGGACGTTTTCTTCCTTCCATCTTTGGGCAAATAACATTCGAGTGGCCATGGTCGCATACATAAATTGATTTTTATATTGTTTAGGTATCTCTGGTCCCATAATTCCCCAAAGAAAAGCCTCTGGTTTCTTTGGAGGGCGGCTCTGTCTCACTGTCTCACCACGCTGGCCTCTCGTGGTCTTATGAGCACAAGCTACAGCATTCTCCCTGGTTTTTAGGCACCTGAGTTCTCCATCACCTCAAACTTTGAGGGACTTTGGTAACTTCAAAGTCCAGTTAGTGAACAAAGCACAGTTTGATCCTGGCTTGTCTGAGCTAACTACAAATTGAACTAACAAGAGGTCCCTGATTTCAGATGTAACATGGAGCTCTGGTTAATTTAAAATAGAATGTGAAGGCTTTCAATCTGCTGTTCTTGTGTGTGAGACTGCATTTTGCTACAGCTTCTGCATATAATATTAAACTGGTTCAGCATTGTGTCCAGATTGGCCCTATATCTCTAGATGTGGGCCTCAAATAAAAGCGGCACCCCTTCCTCCAGTTTTGTGATAAATTTGGCTGACTGGTTTATTCATTTCTGTAGTGCGTCTAGCATTCAAAATGCTTCACAGTGCTTACTGTATTCTTGAAAATCCCACAAGTGTTAAATTCTCCGTTGCTTCTGTTACAGATTCGGGAGCCAAGAGATTGTGATAGGCCCGAGAGTTTATCCACTAGTGACCAGTAATTTGAACCCAGTCATTCTAGGTCTAAGACTGCAAACTCTATCTGTCAAACCCACTTTTCTTAGTGCAGATCCCGTCTATCCGATTTGTCACGTCTACTTGTGTGAATGTTGATACCTCGGAGGAAGTGGAGGACAGGGGAGACATCTGAAAATCTCAGGGGGAAATGGAAATTCTCACCTCATTTGGCCGCTTTTGAGGCACAAGATTAAAGGAAGCCATGCAATACTGCACCCCTCCCCCACTTCTTCTCTTCCTACTGGCCCTGATATATGTCCGGTGGCTCTTGTATAACTTAACTCTTAATATGTTTTTATAGAGTGGAACTGTAGTCTTGTTCACGTCATTTTCCAGTGTTTTAGCAAGGGTATTACTGTGAGAAGCAGGTGTTCTGATGCTACTAAAACAGGTTACAGGGGGAAAAGTTTGTTCCCAAGGTATGCTATATGTTAATACATTTGTAAGAACAATATGTCATGTTTTCAGCCCTTGCCTCTGAAAAAAGCAAAAGGGAGAGATTGCCCAAATGTATTTGGATAAAAATAATTGAATTTCCAAAAAGCTTTATGGTTAATCGCTCGAATTCTCAGTACACATTTTTATCATCCTTTGTCCCTGGGAACCTTAGGCTTATGGCACATAAACAGAGAAAATACCTTGTATACAGGATTAGTGTTAGATAACTTCTGTGGAAGGGCAATACACTTGGGCTGTGATCCCAGTGGAGCCTGCACTGGAGCAGCTTTGAGAATCAAACTTCCCATGAACATTCTTGCTTTGTCAAAAAGTTCCCTTCCCCCAGGAACTTGCCCCCTTGAGATGAAAATCTAAGGCTTTGGAGTCTGAAAACAAAAAAGGCAAGGGACAGGCCTTTGACTCAGAAACTTATCGCCAGTATTTGTTATGTGGCTGAAGTTGAAGGCTTGCTAGAACTGAGCATATACTGTATTTGTAACATTTTCCTACCCCCCCCCCACTTTTTTATGACAGAAAATGAGCTATCATCATTCTGTTTACTTAGGTTTTTGTCTTAAGAAGGGGGAAAAAACCCTTCTTTTTAAAAGTGCCAATAGAATTTGTGAGGCAAAATCTGATTGCAGGTGCAGAAGATACGTGCCAGAGGATTCACAATCCTGAGAATGTCAGCTTTCGATTTTTAAATTCCTTCAATTGCTGATTTCAAGTTCTTCATTATATAGGCAAGTCTTATACTGTATAAACCTCCTGTCAACCTAGCAGTTCGAAAGCACGTCAAAGTGCAAGTAGATAAATAGGTACCGCTCCGGCAGGAAGGTAAACGCCGTTTCCGTGTGCTGCTCTGGTTCGCCAGAAGCGGCTTAGTCATGCTGGCCACATGACCCGGCCAGTAAAGCGAGATGAGCGCCGCAACCCCAGAGTAGTCCGTGGCTGGACCTAATGGTCAGGGGTCCCTTTACTTTTTATACTGTATAAATATTGCTGATTCTTGCTGAGAACCCCACACTGTCGGAAAGAGAAGCCATAACAGAGTGCAGACCATGTATTTTGTGTTTAGAAAGCCCAGCTCCAGTTTCTAGATTCTCTGGTTCCATACTCAGCTAGCAGGAGATGTAAAAGTTGTCTGTCTGAGACCCTGAAGAGTCCTTGCGTTGATGATATCTTCTGAAACTTGGCTACTGCTAATTTATTACTTGCCTAGAAAGTAAGAAAGAGAAGGCAGAACGCATACAAAGACACACGCTATAGTCTTGAAAAGTCAATCACTGAATATACCATGATTCCATTTGTAGGTGAAGTGTCCTGTTACATGATTTGATTCCTGTTGAGTTGCCACCACTGAAAAATCAGGAAAGTGTTGTGGTTTTCCTGGTGAAAGCAGGCAGGCAGGACACATTTGCCTTGGAGTTTGTAGGGCTGCTCCCTGGAACAGAGCCAATGCAGTAGGATGAGGCTCGGTCAAATTAATTTTCCCCTTAGTTTCTTTGGGCCAGTCCTTGGACTTGACTGGGTCAATAGCCTATACGCAAAAAATGTAAAATGTCCTTATTTAGGCACATGCTCAGGAGATTGAGGAGGAAGGTCTGGATTGGTTAGGTGCCACTCAAACTGTATTTGGTCTAGTTATGCTTTTTTAGTTTTTTAAACATTAATTGGTTTCAGGGAATATTCAACATGTTTGTTTATATGAAATCATCGCTGGGAAGGAGGGTGTTATTCCTGGAATTTTATAGTGTAATTTATTTTCTTCTCTGAGCCACTTAGGAATGGAGTGGTCTTTAACTCTATTTTTTAAAAGAGAAGAAAAAAGAAGGAGCAACTTGTCTCTGAGGTGGATTTCTCTTTTCTCAGGTTCCATGGGTGCCCTATAGTTGCCACTGCGGCAAAGCCTGGCGGACCAGAAGCTCCAGAAACAGTGACGCCGATAGGGGTTTCTGAACTAATTGAGGTATGTGTTTTGGAAATGTTGTCAGTCTGGGCATGCTACAAATCCTTGTATCTGAAAGTGCTTGATCTGTGTGAAACGATTTAATTGGAGGGGTGTATTTGAAGCAGTCCCTCACCAATAGAATTAGGAAATAGAATTCCTTCTGGTTTCTCCTCCTCCTCCCTCTTTGCTGCGCTGATCGCCGAAGAATTGATGCTTTTGATTATAGTGCTGGAGGAGACTCAAGAGTCCCATGGACTGCAAGAAGATCAAACCTATCCATTCTGAAGGAAATCAGCCCTGAGTGCTCCCTGGAAGGACAGATCCTGAAGCTGAGGCTCCAATACTTTGGCCACCTCATGAAAAGAGAAGACTCCCTGGAAAAGACCCTGATGCTGGTAAAGAGTGAGGGCACAAGGAGAAGGAGATGACAGAGGACGAGATGGTTGGACAGTGTTCTTGAAGCTATGAACATGAGTTTGACCAAACTGCGGGAGGCAGTGGAAGCCAGGAGTGCCTGGTGTGCTCTGGTCCATGGGGTCACGAAGAGTCGGACATGACTAAACAACTAAACAAAAACAACAAAGATCTTTTTATTATGGCTGGATTTTTATGAGCTAGACAAGGTTTCAATGAGTCCTTCCCCCCCTTTAGCTGCTGATTTTGTAATTGTTTGTCACTGTTTCTATTAACCTATCATTTTATAAACTGTAAGCTGTGCTGAAGTGCGTTTACACTAGAAGGGCAGGATATAAATGTCCTGATAAATAAATGACAGAATGATGGAAACCCCAGTGTTTTTAGAGTCCCATAGCCCTCTTCAAACAAAGTGGGACTGTGTTGGCTGGTTCTACCCCAACTTAGATCCGCTGTGGGAAGAGCCCTGGTGGCCATATTTTCACGCAAACACATGAAAAGGTGCTCTACATGCATGTAGGGGCTTCTGTGTAATTAGGGTCTGAACACTTAAGGGTTTATGTGACACAACCTTGTGTGTACTGGACCCCTCCACTCTCCCTGGCATATGGGAGGTACTGTCAAGGGCTCAATATTGTGTGATTTTTTTTAAAGTACTTATTCATATTTGGAAAAACTGTCATGTTTGAGTCCAAAAACTGATATTTTATCAAGGAGGAGAGGGCTTTGTCTGTCTGTCTGTTTGTCTGTTTGTTTTGTTAACGAAGGCTGCAATCCTATTCATGCCTTTGGTAAGAAGTCCCTTGAACTCAGCAGAACTTCCTTTTGAAGTTCTGGGTAGACATGCATAGGATTGCACTGTTCAAAGTAAACATTGTAGAACTATGAGTACTTAATAAATAAACTGAATTTAAAAACTCTTTCAAAACCAAGTTAGAAGCTACCTTATCCTAAGTCACTGCTCTGTTTCTATGACTGGTTTCCATCTTCTTCATGGTGGAAATGCCATGACTTAACTGGGCGGTCTCATGCATGTTAACTGTGCTTTGCCATAAAGTCATTCCCTGTCCTCCACACTTCAACCTCATTATTTCGTGATTGTCATATGCTTGCTGATCTAGCTGTGTAAATTGTATATGTTTTCTTTGTGTATGTGTGAGAAATGGCTAGGGGTATATTCTCACAGTCTAAGGTGCCCAACTTCGCCACAGGGTTTCCTCCTCTTGAAAGGCAGAAATGTAGACACAGACTTGAGATGGTGCAGATAAATTTCATTAGTTTATTCAGAGGGTTCCACTGCAGAAAAAGACAATGCAGAGTTTTCCATGTTTCTGGCAGCAGTTTGTTTATTTATTTAATTTTTTTTGGTGCTGGTATGGCATGCATGAGTCAGCTTTCAAATTACCACTACAATTGTATGCATAAGCTTGCAGGTACAGTATCTACCTATCAGCTTGGAGAATATCAATGACAAAATATCCTTAATTGATTAACATGTTTTTGAGAAAAAAATGTGCACATTCCATGTTGACCAAACTACCTTTAAAGTAAACCAGTTAGAAAGTTAAGAAGCATCTTTCCTAACTGTCTTTGTAGCAGCATCAGTGGTTCAGTGGTTTTCCTGAAAATGTGTCCTAAATTCTCGACCTGTAAATTTACCACCCAGGATAGTAACTTTAAAAAGAAGAGCTGTTCAAAAGGCAGTACAGTGGTACCTCGGTTTTTGAACACAATTGGTTCCGGAAGTCTGTTCATAAACTGAAGCGTTCATAAACTGAAGCGAAATTTCCCATTGAAAGTAATGGAAAGTGGATTAATCCGTTCCAGACAGGTCCGCGAAGTACTCAACCTAAAGCGTACTTAACCCGAAGCATGGGTGTAATTGGTTCCGGAAGTCTGTTCATAAACTGAAACGTTCATAAACTGAAGCGAACTTTCCCATTGAAAGTAATGGAAAGTGAATTAATCCATTCCAGATGGGTCCACGGCGTTCGTAAACCGAAAATTCGTAAACTGAGGTGTTCGCAAACCGAGGTTCCACTGTACTGTAATATATTGTCAACTTGATGCAACCATGAACTTAAAGATAACTTTGATTATAACAGAAAATGTGTGAGTTTTACAATATCTTTTTTTCAATAAATAATGGTTGATTATTTATTGTGACAAACTAAAATTGAAATTGTTGGTGCCTAAGGCTGCCCCAAAGAATAATTTTATTTAAAATGTATAGGGCTTGGTTAAATATATCCTTGTGCACTTGGAGGTTTCCTCCACCCCCATTTTTTAAGGACTTCAATCATGATCTATGCATGGATCATGGGATCCAATTATCTATTGACTTTGTACAACCTGGATTTAAGTGCCATAGATTCATTGTGTGGTCTCCAGCAAGTCACTATTTCTTGGCCTCAGTTTACCATGCATGAAATGGAAATTCTAATGCCCCACATTTCACAGAGTAGTTAGTAGCAAAACGAGGTAAAAGCACATTAGGTTACAGGTGGGGAGTAGGATTCACTTATAAACATATAGATCTCCAATTACAACAATATTAGAATTTCCAGGAGAAATTTAGTACGAGCCCTCCTGCATACTGTAGATGTGTGCACCTGGATTTAAACCCCTTTTGCAATACCTTTCAACAGAGAGCCCTCCACCTTGCTTACTGGGCTCTGGACACCTTCATGAGATCTTGAATGGTACTGCGAGATCTTCTGAAGGCCTTGTGAGACCTTCCCAGAACCCAGTAGGCAAGCCTGAGAGCTCAAAAGCTCTTTCCGCACCAGGAAAGCCAGGCATGGAAAGAGCTTTTAAGATTCCTGATTGCATGAGTTTAATTTGTGTGATATCAGCTGGCCAGCCACCAAGTGCATAAAGCTGTGATCGTGCAAGTTGCGATCCTGCTGTAGTCACAAATTGTCCAAGGCAAAGAGAGGCGTGGATATAGGTGGGGGTATATGCATCCTTATTTTTCCCAGGGGGTGTAAGCAGTTGCTCTTCACTGTGGCACAGCAGTGTCTGCATTGCTTTTGGCAGGATCTTTGTCCCCGGCATTGTTGGCTAACCAAGCTGATTGTGCTGCACCAAATCCTTAAGGCAGAAAACTGAATCCTGTTGCTGCTGCTAAGCGTGCATATTCTGGATAGCGTACCCAGTTCATTTGACATTGGCCTGCTCCAACTTGCTGCAGGACTCCTGGAATCAGAAAAAGTATATGCTGTCCTCCTCATGTTTCCTCCATCCATGTGCGATATGACGGCTCACCAACCTACAGCGCTTGTTTTGGTATTGTGTTTAGGTCCTGAAGTCAGAGGCTTACCTACCCACAAGAGACCCTTCGGGATCTTTCCTCATGGCCGTAGATCACTGCTTCTCCATTAAGGGTCAAGGCACTGTGATGACGGGAACCATTCTTTCAGGCTGTGTCAGCAATGGAGACAATGTGGAGATTCCTGCCCTCAAGGTGAGTGTATCATTTCTATCTCTAACATCTCTATAAAAGGAAATGAGAAAAATATGCAGAAGGTAAGACTGTGCTAGCTTCTTCCTCACTCCTCCATATATTTCCTAACTTACCTAACCAACCTGTGTTGGTTTGCATGTTGGGAACGTAACAAACCCTTTGGGAAAAATTGTATAGCACCATGCAGCTCTTAACATGGTATTGTTAAATGGAATCATGAAGAATGTAATTTGCAAGGGAAATGGAAGACACAGGCTGGCTTCTTAAAAGGGGGAGGCCTCAGAAACAAGGATATGGGAAACAGTTCAGGCAGCCAAATGGGGCAAAATCTTTGCCTGATTGTAGCAGCAGACAGAAGTGAGAAGAGAACAAATTCAGGGCATGTCTGTAGTCAAGAACATTAAGTGAACATTTTAAAATCTGCTTTCAGCGAAATTTTGTGCCTGAGGACTGTGGGTTCAGTTCTTTTTTGAGACATTATTTGGAAAGACACAGGAAATCACTGGGGGAAATATTTTGACAGGGGAAACAGACAACTTTAATATTCTGCCTGCTTCAGAAAAGGAGGCGACTATAAGAAAAGTGAATGGCACTGGGAAAGTGAACAGTTAGCTGTTGCAATAAAATGTTATACGGCACCACCCTGTGAACAAAAGATGAACCAAAGCAGAGTAATTATTTTTCCATATATTTCCAACTGAAAATGTATATGAGCAGCTATTAGCATGGTAAAAATTGTAACATCATACCCTTTGAATGTTCAAATGTCATGGACATGGAAGAAATGTATATCCTAAAACTGAACTTAAGTGTTTCCATTTAATCAGATGTAAATCTGCTTAGAATGTCACCCTTTGCAATTCAATCCTAAGTATGTTTCCTCAAAGGTGGGTCCCTCTCTGTTGTAAGGGATTTACTCCTATTTTAGTGAGGATACGATTGCAGCCTTGGACCCATCGGAGATCAGCTTAGTATCCATTCCTTCCTTCATATGTCCTGAATGTTACAGATGTCTCCGTTTTTGCTTTCCATCGCCTCTCTCTGATTATTCTCTCTCAATCTGAGTAATCTGACATTTTGAAAACTGTCTGAAAAAAACCTAGTAGTCCCCTTTCTGTCTTTGGAAGGTTTAGCACTGTCAGTGAATGTGAATCATGTACTGGCATTTTTATTGCTAGACAACAAGAGAGCCATGGCTACAAAACAAGCAAAATGACTATCCTCTTTCCATTGGGGCATCCATTGGTGGAATGGAACATCAGATGTGAGACACAGAATAAATGAATGATAAATGGGGCTTTTCAGATATTGGGTTGAAAATCTTGTACTGTAAACCATTTGATTCTGAAATGCAGTTTTTCAGATAACCCTTTAAATATTTGTCATAAGGAAAAAGTCATTTCATTAGTCTGCATTTTTGCCTAAAACTAGTAAGATTATATGGAAAAGAAGGACAGCATGACTTGTAATGTGAAGAAAGGATAAGATTGAACAGATGAGAGAGGTGTGTGTAGATCCAGAAAATACTCGCTTTCATTGTCAACTTGTGAACTGTGTACAGTTCACCTATGATATGGATGAGTTTGTTAAATGAACTTGAATTGGTTCCAGTTGTTCCAATCAACATGCTATAATAGGAAAGGGAATTCAAATCCTAGATTTGAGATAAAGAGATAGAAAGGCACAGAACGCCAGAATAAATCAAGCCATCATTTCTTCATTACAGTGGTACCTTGGGTTACAGACACTTCAGGTTACAGACTCCGCTAACCCAGAAATAGTACCTCGGGTTAAGAACTTTGCTTCTGGATGAGAACAGAAATTGCACGGTGGTGGCGCAGCGGCAGTGGGAGGCCCCATTAGCTAAAGTGGTACCTCAGGTTAAGAACAGTTTCAGGTTAAGAATGGACCTCCAGAACGAATTAAGTTCTTAACCCGAGGTACCACTGTATTAGGTAAGGTTCACTTTTATTATGTTTAACAGCACCATTAAAAATCGAGTTGTTGTTTTAAAAAATGATTATATTAGTAGTATTTTGCTTGTTGGGTATGCCTGTTCCTTAGTTCAGGAGTGGGGAATCTGTCACCCTATAGATGGACTACAACTCCCACCATCCTTGACCATTAGCCCTGTTGGAAGTTGGGTTCCAGGCCACAGGTTTCCCACCCCTGCTTTAGTTATGTAGAATATAATTTAGTTAGATGTCCAGCATGTATGCAGCATTTTAGGTTTTTAGATAAGTGTGTGCCTCCACATAGACATGATTACATTGGGTTTCTCACGTATGCTGTGTGGAGTGCTAGGCTTGGATACCTGTGAGAGGTTATTCCATTCACAGGTCTACAAAGTAACAGAGGAGGCAGATTTTATAACACACTCTGGATCATGACACTCCTTGACCTTTCTTTGCCCTGACCCTTTGCTAACTGAGATTGACAGCTGGTGCCCACTGGGCATTGGGGACATTGCAAAACAGCTGCTTTCCAAATTCAAGGAACCCTCCCAGCAAATAAAGTGGCATCTCGTACCTATTCTGCTAATAGACTTCGACATCTGTGACCGCTTGAACTTGCACAAAGGAGGGACAGAGCAATTAAAAATAAACAGTGACATTCTCGAACGCCCATACTTTCTGATTGAGGTTGAGAACGCCAGCAGCACACAGATTCCTTTACACTATTGCCTATGTAAATTGCCATCTGGGGTTGATTATTGGAACTGCAACGAGAGAAGTGTGTGTGTGTGTGTGTGTGTATGTGTATGTGTTGGCTAAAATGTTTGACGCGGCAAAGCATTCTCCAATGAGGCAATTTAATACTATTTGCTCAACAGTACTTGAAATCCATCTTGAAGAGCATGAGCCTAGGATTTGTGCTTTGAAAATGTGGTGATAACACATTTCTGATTGGCCTTTGGGATTACCTTAATGATAATTAAGGTATCTAAATTGCTACATATCCAAGTTAATAAACTGGAGGAGCATACATGATGTGACACAACTGCTGCCTTTTTAATAATAAAGTTTTGGAATGAGGATATCAAATATTGTGTTCCCTCCCCCTTTCTTGAGCTTTGGCAAAAAGAAAGAATTTGCCCATTACTCCAGTCATTCAAAAAACTTGGAAGTAAACTTCTAAGTAGACAACTGAGTTGTCATTGTTGTCTTTATTTTATAGGCTAGGAAGCAATGTTGTTACAGGAAGCTCCTGTAAAGGTAGATTTGTATGCCTTCAACCGGATTAGTTGAAAGCTATGTTTTCTCTCTTTCTTTCTCCTACACAGCCCAGTAGGCAATCTGTTGGTGACCTTTCTAGCACTTTCTAGGGCACATCATAGAATGGTAGAGTTAGAAGGGAACCTGAGGATCATCTAGTTCAATCCCTTGTGATGCAGGAATCTCAACTAAAACATCCATGGCAGATAGCTATCCAACCTCTGCTTAAAAACCTCCAGGGAAGGAGAGCCCACCTTCCCAGGGACTCTGTTCCACTCTTGAACAGCTCTTACTGTCAGGAAGTTCATTCTGACGTTTCTATTGCCGTGGCCGATAGATGGGACTTTATTTTCACAGCATTGTCTTGCTGTGTGTGCTGTTGATGCTTCTCATAAGAAAGAAGTGGTTAAAGCAGGATAATGATCTGATGCCACGTGGAAGCAAAAAGTAAAGAATGGCAGCACTAGATAGTACAAAAGCAAAACTGACAGGTGAATCTTCGAACTCATTGAATTTGTGGGAGGGGGTTATTGGTTTGTTTCTGTTTTTATTATGTGTTTTGTGTTCTCATTTTATATTTTTATGTTGTGAACTGTCCTGTGATCAACAATTGATGCCGGTGAATTGCCCACAGTTGCTGTTTATATTCTTGGCTTGATGAAACATGCCAAAGCACAGTCTATATAGAATTGAGTTTATGGGTGACCTACAATGCTGCTGCTTGCACAACAGCACTTCCCCTTGTCTTGTCTCCCCCCTTGCACCCCTGAAATATGTTCTGGAAGCTTGGAGCAGATTCTGGGGTACACCAGCAGGGGCTAGGCAGAGGAGATTATGCCCAGTTGCACACATGGAAATCTGTTGTACATTTATTCAGGCATTGTTGGATGACGCCAATATAGATGTTATACCACAACAGTTATGGAAAACGAGAGAAATAATTTATAGCCCCTGTAATACAGTAGTTTTAGAAACATCGAAATCCAGCACTAAAAAGGTTCTCCTGACCTGGAAGGAACAACTTTCTTTTATTACATAATAACTCAATAAGCTGCTCAGGTAAAGGAGACAAAACCAGACTATGTCTTTGAAGTATCTGTAGGCAAGGTCTTGTCACTGCTGCAACCATTTGAATTGAGCCAGGAAACTGATTGGTAGCTCCTGCAGTTGGGCCAGAATTGATGTACGGTAGTACCGGTATGTTTAGGCCTTCTGGTCCTAGTTAATAATCTAGATGCTGAATTCTTCACTGGCTGTACTTTCAGAACTGCCCTCAAAGGAAACCCCATGTATAATGGAGCTGAATGGCCAAAATTGTGGAAACTTTTTGGGGAAAGTGTATTTTTGCGGTTTGACTGCTCTTAGCAACCCCTTTTTTTGGAGCAGTACCATAAAAGTATATATCAGTGGAAAGATAATTTAATGAAGAATGTAATGCAACAAAGTTTGTTCAATTATCTGTATTCTATCAAAAGTTACAGACAAATAAGAAAAAGGAAGCTCAGCTTGCTTAGGTTGATATGCAGTAGCTTTCCATCATTTGAATGTAGCCAATGAGCACGAGTATTTAGAGAGCCAATCAGGTGTCATACTGTTTTGGGAATGATCCATTCAGCTCCCAGTAGGATTCAGCTATTAATGTTACAGTAACTCAGTGCCCCTGAGGCCACTTGTGCCTCCAGTGACAGCAGTGGATTCAGAAGGACCCCAAAGCTGTGCACCTGCTCCTTTAGTAGGGAGTGCAACCCCCTCCAGAGCAGCTCGATTCCTTAATATTTATTCCTTTCGTCAGGATATGTAGAGATTTCTGTTGAAATATGAAGTGGTATATAAATTAAATAAACATGTGAGAAGATGGGAGGAACCAAGGTTGTGGATGGGTGCATAATGTAACCAATTTAGAGATTGGAGCAGTGTGTGTCTGTAGAGACCTTAAGTCCTGCTTTCATGCTTAAAGCATGAAGGTATGCTATGACCTTAAGAGAAATAAGCCCATCTTAAGTGTCAAGTTTTTTTAAATAAAAAAGTTATTAAATAATTAGAGTAGTTGTGGGAAGTAGTCTTCACTGGTAAGAGTGAAACAAATGTTGGAAAGCTGACTTATGTGTAGAGCTCAAAACATTAATTCCAAGAGAATAAAGACTTTTCTTAAGTCTAATAATAATAATAATTTCAGAACCACATGTTAGTGAGGGTTGCAGCTCATAGCAGCTGTTTGCAAATTACAATAAGTGGATTGCAAAAAGAACATTTGTCCAGAATTACTTTGGTCTTGTACATAAGCTTGTTAATGAGGCTGAAGGAGGGAAACCTGCTCTAGTCAATTTTATGATAGTTTTATTTTAGTTTGCCTTAGTCTGTACCTTTTTCATAGTGTGCCACACACACACACACACACACACACACACACACACACACACACTACTATGAGCAAATCCAGTCAGGCTTGCAGTTATGATGCACTGGAGGCTGTTCAAACTTAATGACAAACATATTCCAGTTCAGAGATGTGCCCATCCTGGCAACCTAATCCAACATGTTTGTGCCAATGTGTTTACTTTTCTCCTGGCAAACAGACAGTGTGTGACTCTTGTTTCTTCAGAATGGTTGGCATGCAATGTCCTAGGCACTTACTTGTTGGTGCAACAGATCTGAAGATATGGCTATAAGTAAAACTTCCTATTCAAAAAAGGGGGGGAATCTAGAGCTCCTTTTGTTGCAAGTGTTTAAAGAATAAGATCGCAGCATGCCAAGAACTTCTCTTGCACAGGCCCCGTTGAAATGAATATGTTTCCCGAGATCGCGGCTGTGCTCTTGCGCCACTCCCATTTGTTTCAGTAAGGTTTGTTCTGTTCCTTGTGTATTGTGCTCTGTGAGGTTTTCAGGTCTCTTGTTTGTGGAAAGTTCATTGGAAGGTTCTGATGCAAGTAGTTCTTTAGAAGCCTCTTTTTATTTTACCCTCATTATTTTGGGTATATTTTTCAGTCATTGTTTTGTTGAAATGCTGTGAAGTGGAAGCCAGCTCATCAGATCTATTGGGTGGTAGAAACTAATAGATGAACAGGAGAGCTTAACATCTAGGGAAGAGTAAATTTCACACCTAGTTAAAATTATGAACGCACTTTTAAGTAATTGTTGGTTCATTTCCTTTAATTGCCTCTCGATTTCTGGGTTGAGTTGATCAGATTAGGCTGGGCACATTCTTTACATAAGCAAAGCATGCAGGATTTGACAGGTGATCGGACATAATTTCTTTTCCAGATGAAGATGGTATTCCTTATCTTGTTTTTTGTGTCATGCTAAGTCAAGGCTTAGGGACCCAGGTGGCACTGTGGTTAAACTACTGAGCCTAGGGCTTGCTGATCAGAAGGTTGGCGGTTCGAATCCCTGTGACGGGGTGAGCTCCCGTTGCTTGGTCCCAGCTCCTGCCAACCTAGCAGTTCGAAAGCACGTCAAAGTAGATAAATAGGAAGGTACAGCGGGAAGGTAAACGGCGTTTCCATGTGCTGCTCTGGTTTGTCAGAAGCGGCTTTGTCATGCTGGCCACATGACCTGGAAGCTGTACGCCGGCTCCCTCAGCCAATAATGTGAGATGAGCGCGCAACCCCAGAGTCGGTCACGACTGGACCTAATGGTCAGGGGTCCCTTTACCCTTTACCTTTAAGTCAACCGCGTGAGTGTGTGTGCTCTCTTTGCTCCTCCCTGGTCCTTTTTTGCTTCTAAACTACATTAATCCAAGGTTTGCCTTAGCATGTTGTCCTTACCAGGACTTATGGTTAAACTTTCTTCTCACTAACCATAAGCCGTATTCAACCTTGTATACAACTCATGAGCCAGACCTTAGGAGTGTGAAGCAAAGTAGTTGCAAGTGTGCCTTCAGGAGCTCACATGGTCTCTCCTGGTAGAAGTTGTAGCTTTATGTCCCATCATTCAGAGACCAGAGAATTCAGCTACAACTTTTCACAACCAGGTGACTCACTTTCCCCTTAGCACCGATTAAAACCTTCTGTGTTAATGAAATCATTGATCACTGTTAAAATAATAATCAAGATACGGAATATATTGTATAACAATACCTGCGTCATCTTGACTTACAATGAAGTGCCCTGCATTTGTCCTGCATGTGAGATATAAATGAGCATAAAACGAAACTGAGATTAGCGCTTTGAGCTTTGGGGAAAAGTCGTATCGTTTGTGACTGCTGTGTTCAGCATCTGAACCTTGTAAAGTCAGGTACAGTATTTCTTTTCCCATGGATAGTTATGTCTAAGGGGTGCCCTTGCCTAATTAATGTGATTTAGGAGTGGGGCTGGTTTGAAGGATGTGTTTCACTCAGGGCCAGGTTCAGGTATGGAACGGGAGAGCTACATAATACACATACAGATAGTTTGTTTCTTTTTCTTGGTCAGAGGAGAAGGAAAGAAAGAAAGCCAGAGGGAGCACTGCCAAGCTGAGCACCACTAATATGAACCATACGTTGCATCTCCTGTGCTTGTGTATTTAATGTGATCCTTTCAAGCAGGAGAGTGGCCTGGTCACTGCTGTTTTATTAACTCTTCATATGGTAAATTTGAAAACAACTGCGTGTCTTAATTCCAGAGTATTTGCCTGCTTTTAGCTGCAGTCTGCTTCATAAAACGAATGCGGAGAATCCTTCTTAAAGCAGCTTGGTGGCCAGGCTGTCATTAATAAAAGTGGACCATTCTCAAGAACATGCATGCTTTCCTCTTGGTGTTCACACACAGTTTTTCCTAACAAATTTAGATGCCTCCCCTCCCACATGTCCATTAGCAAATGGTTGGGTCCTGTTACAGCAAACAGCAAGGAAAGTTATCCTAATTGCAAAGAAGTTTGAATTAGAGGTGGCACTTTTATTTGTTTCATGCACAAGTAAGAAAAGCAGTGTGCAGACAGAGAGGATTCCAAAATTCTCTCCTGGCAAATTTATCAGTTCCAATTTTATTATCCCTGTTTAGGAAGTGGCACTACTGTGCATTGATATCTGGAATTTGAAAAGATTGCTGCCCATGCATCATAGCTGCCAAGTTTTCCCTTTTCTCGCGAGGAAGCCTATTCAGCATAAGGGAAAATCCCTTAAAATAAGGGATAACTTGGCAGCTATGATGCATGCATGCCCTTCTTTTCTCTTTGCTTTGCATTTGATTAAGTACAAGTAACCGGGCATTCATTCATTCATTTACAAAGTGTGTTCCCCTTCCCCCGAGCATGTGATCTTGCACAATATTGCACCAGCATTCCTTTTAATTGATTGAAAGATCCCAATGCCTTGGTTTCTGTATTAGTTCAGATTCTAATGACCAACATTCACTGTTATTTTAAAGGTGCAAACACAGTTCATTTTTCAAATAGGAGGCATTTGGGTGAATCATTCCATTCTAAATGGCAATGTTCTACCTCTACTGTCTGGAGATGATATGGCTCTGAATACCAGTTTGTGGGACTCAAAGAAGAGCTGAGTGCTATTGCTTCTAGACTTCCTACAAGCTTGCCACTATGTGAACAGGGAGCTGGGGTAGATGGGTCATGGTTTGATCATATGTGTGATATATATATATATATATATATATATATATATATATATATATATATATATGATTCCAGCGATGGAGTGAGGAGTGACTTAATTGTGCATGGTGCCACCGTTTAAATAGAGAATATTGTGCAGAACAATGTTTTAGATCTGTTATACTCCTTAGACAGTAGAGGGACACACTGCTCTCTTCAGAAATCACCTTCCCAATTACAACATGGGTATTGGTGCCTTACAAGTGGTAATGGTCCAGCCTTCCACTGTCTTGGCTCAGATTTACAATGCAGTTAATCTTCCCTTATGTTGTCCCCCAGGCCCTGGCCAGTTAGTGCTGGTTGGACATGAGCCAGTACCTCTCTTCCTAACACTATCCTATTCCTAGATTTGCAGCATCACGCAGGGCATAAGTCTCCCGGACACAAGTTTCCAAGTCTCACCGCAAAACCTATATGTAAATCTGGTGTCCAATTAATTAGTAGACAGCTTTTAAAAACTGATGGACTTTGCACCCCAAATTACGGGGAAAGCACCAGCTAATTACTATTCCTCTCTCTCTCTCTCTCTCTCTCTGTGTGTGTGTGTGTGTGTGTGTGTGTGAACACAAGGATCCAAAGAGTGAGTTAGGGGCGTGGGAATATCCAGTAGTATTTTTGAAGGGGGGCAGGAATTAATACCAGGCCTCTGTTCTATAACACAATGTATTATTGAAGGCTTTTTAATAGCAGTTTTTCATGTGGCATGGAAGAACCATTGTTCAAAAAACTACTTGCATACAGACAAGTTATTACATGGTTTTGATAGGAGCTGGTGCCATAACTCTTCCAAAGTTGATGTTTATTCAGTACCGGTAAATTAAGATATGACTATATATTGTGGCTTAATGCAACAATGAATATGGTTTGGGGTTGTGTCTAATTTTAGTAACACTCAGGATTGAAATTATGGAACCCAAGTTACTCATATCCATTAATTTCATTGTGTCTACTCTGAGTAGCACCAGCATTAGATACAACCCTTGGAAATTACTGTTACTTCTCTAGTTGCATTATGGTTATAGCTGAAATGAATACTAGCAAATTTTCTAATTTTGATAGTGAGTTTGAGTAATTTTGAATTAAAAATTTAACTTGTGATTTTGTGAAATGTTTACCTGAAAATTAGAGTGTGAATGCTTTAACTAACTAGCATCTCTTGATTGTTTGATAGGCTTCAAATGTGAACTTGCATGAGCTGTCAACTGTCAAATTATTATTCTGTTTTAACAAACTAGAATAATAATTATTGGTATACCTTTGCATGTCAGTTATCAGCTGTAGGTTATCGAATATTAAAACCAAATACTAGTGGGGCTCAAATACAGACATAAATTCTCCAGGTTATATGAACATGCAGAGAATATGTGGAGAAGATTTATTATCATATCTTGCAAATGATTTTTTTTTAGGGAAAAGCATTATATGATCATATAAAAGCACATTTAAAGTTTTATGTGAATCACATATTTTGGAGCAATATCAAAAGGAAGGAAGAAAAGAAATTAAATTCCATGTTTTATCAGTAAAAAAGTGATAAGTTTGTAAACAATGTCTTCATTTTGTTCTAGTGCTTTAGTGTACAACACAAAGCCTATCTTTCTAGTCTTTGGATAATCTTTATTCAACATTTTGCAGAAAGACAAGTAAACCATGAACACTTGGTATAGATAGTGTTAATATTCAATAAATATGGATAAAAGATTCAAGAGGAGACACATATCCAATACCTGATTGGTTTTTACCTCTGCAATATTTTTTTGCCACATCTGGTTTCTTCCATGTTACCTGCTGGGTTACCAGGCTAAGGTTAATTAAGTTGTCCCTTTGAAGCCCTTCTGCTGTGCAGTAGTACACTCTTTAGAAGAAGGTGGGGCAGACTGTTTCAGTAAATGTTTGTCCCTTGAGAATTTTGATCTATTTGTTTGATTTGAACTGAAGCTGAGACATGGAGTTATCTAGTGAAACTTTCCATCAAGACTCATTGATGTTCTGCTAATGGAACGATACTTGGATGATTTGAAATAGCATATTATGCATTGAGAGCATTGAATAAATGGTAGCAAACCATTTTCGTATACTTCTTTCTTAGTCCAGTAACATGGTTTGCTACCATTTTGCTCCATGTCCATAAACTATAACCTGCAGAAGTATTTGCATTTGACTAGGATGTCAAGTTCACATCCTAGTATCACTGTAATATCCTGGCCCCAACCAAAGATCATAGAATTGTGCTTGGAAGTGGACTGGTGGAAGTCAGTGAAGAAAAATGAATATTGTATTTCTGAGCACAATTCAAAGTGTTGGTGCTGACCTTTAAGGCCCTAAATGGCCTTGGCCCAGTATACCTGAAGGAGCTTCTCCATCCCATCGTTCTGCCCAGACACTGAGGTCCAGCTCCGAGGGCCTTCTGGCGGTTCCCTCCTTGCAAGAAGCAAGGTTACAGGGAACCAGGCAGAGGGCTTTCTCGGTAGTGGCGCCCGCCCTGTGGAACGCCCTCCCATCTGATGTCAAGGAAATAACCAACTATCTGACTTTTAGAAAACAACTGAAGGCAGCCCTGTTTAGGGAAGTTTTTAATGTTTGATGTTTTTAAACTGTTGAGAGCCTCCCAGGATGGCTGGGGAGGCCCAGCCAGATGGGCGGGGTACAAGTATTATTATTATTATTATTATTATTATTATTATTTTATTATTATTATTATTATTATTATTACGGTAGTGCACGCTCCATAAAAAGGCCCAGCCATAAATCTACTTAGCCCATGCTATTTTTCAGGGGGTGCTCAAGAGTATACAGTACCAGCACCTCTTTTTTGTTGTTAAAAAGTGTGGCACTTACTGAAACAGCTTCATGGTGAGTACTGGCACCTATTTTTCTAGAAAAAAAAGCTCCTGTGTTTTGCACCATTGATGGTGAGTGTTGGCAGCCTAGCCCAGTGAACAGTGTGGGATCCATCAGTGACCCCCTGAACCCACTCCAGGCAGACATAGCAATGGCTATTAGGTGTGATACCATTATCTGTAAGGTAATGCACTGGGGGAGGCCACTTTGGGAAACAGCGGAATAATTTTTGATCCAATTCAGTGTGACATTTTTTATAATCTCACATAACAGAAAAGATAGCAAATGCAGGTTTGCAGTGAGGTGCTCACTTGGTTGTCTGTGGGGAGTCAGAATTGTGCAAAGGTCAGCTTATGATGTGAAAGCCAGCTCTCTATTCTAGCTGAATTTCTGTCTCTTTACGGATGCAAGTCAGCTAAGGTCAGGGCACGGCTCACTTACAGGTCCTAGCCACCAGTTGAAAATCAGGAGTCTTTTTCCATCAGAGGCCTGCTTCTAATTTTATTTATTCCACAGAGATTTGTTTTGTAAGTGCTTTGGGAAAAATAATAATACCGTGATGGTCACATGATCATTTCATAAAGTCATTTTAAAGGTGTGAAACCATGAAGTTGCTTATGTTTATACCTTCATTGCAGCTTCCTTCAGTTAAGGTTTGTTTATACAATCAGCTATTAAGAGATAATCAGCTATTAACTCATTTCAATCTGGTGTTTTGTTCCGTGATTAAGGGGTTATTTAGAGATAACCTAGTCAATCACTAAATAACCCTTTAATCAACTTAAAAACCAGTAGAAATATACAGTATAAGAGCAAAAATATGAGAAGTTATAACATGAAAGCTTATCTAAGCTAACAAATTAAGTTTACATTGAATTCCATAGCAAAAATGGAAGCTAGTTTAAGGAAGAATCAAGAGAAATATGAATAAAATGGAAAGCAAGAGAAATAAGATGAGATGAAGAATTCAAATTCAAATACAACAGTTAGGTAGACCCTATAAAAGGAGATGGCAAGAATCAACTCTAGGTAGTATAAGAGAATTGAGCAAGATTTTTGTGGTATCAAAAGGAATGGCAGCTTGGGGAATGTTTAACAGTTGGTAATAACTAAGATTTAACTGTAATTTCAGTCAAAGAGAATTTCCAAATTATGAACTTGTGATGAACTTGTGAAGAGAGGACAAATAGGAAGGGTCAGAAAGAGAACTATGAGGGGCAAATCAAAAGTTAAGTTTTTATTATTATTATTATTTTAAAATGAAGGGTTCTGCGAAGAGACCGTTGTAAAACAGGTGGATATATTAAGTAATGAAAAAGACAAGCCTGTGCTGGAGAGATACAGTTGTAGATTATAGGCATTAAAATAATTGACATTAAACTAACAAAGAGTGGGAGGCAAAGGAAGAAAACAAAAAAAGGGCAAGAACAGAATCTATTGGAACGCCATTCCAAGAGACATCATTAACAGAAACAATAAAATAACATATTTTGTTTTATATGGCTCTGCCATCAGTAGATCTCCATTTTTATTTCCTAGCTCTGTTGACTCTGAAGCTTCCTAATTCAATTTAGGATTAGTCTTTTATTTCTTGCCTTGTGGTAGGTCTCATTGTAAAATGTGAACAACATTGATCCTCCTTGACAACTTGGTATGTGATTTAAGTATTTTAATATTGGTGAGATGCACCGATACTAAAGAAATAATAACTTTTATGGTTGTGTCGTAAAACATGTCTGCATTTTGTTTTGTTGCAATATTTTTTACTTTGGAAAAGGTCACTAAAGAGAAATTGGAAGAGAAATAGGTTTATGTTTCAATGTTGTTACTACTTCCGAACATTTTCCACAGCATTAAAATCTTACTCAGATTGCTGTACAAATAGGAAGAGAATTTCCCCACCACACTCCAAAGTCAGTCAGTTTTAAAGTGAATTGCAGAAATATGAACCTAGAAGAGTATCTGAAGAAGTGTATCTGAAGAAGTGTGCATGCACACGAAAGCTCATACCAAAAAATATAAACTTAGTTGGTCTTTAAGGTGCTACTGAAGGAATTTTTTTATTTTGCTTCGACTCAGACCAACACGGCTACCTACCTGTAACTAGAACCTAGAAGAGATAGTTTTATCACACCGACCCCTCACAATCAGCTACATACCGGATTACTTTGTCTAAATCTCTGTTAAAATAGGAGTAGTGTGCTACAAGCACATCATTGAATAAAGTGCCTGCAGTTCAGATTGCACCAAATGATTCAAAATAGTAGGCAACATTGAAAGAGAACTGCAAGACCTACCTTCCCTTTCCCTCCAGCGTTTGGGATCGTGTGCTTTTCTATCAGTATCCTCACTTGTTCCTGGTGCCTCAAAGGATGTGGTGGTGGAGGGAGAACACTTTTGTTGGAGGGGAACCCCCCCCCATTTTGTAACAGTAGTTAACAACCATAAATGCCCCCCCCCCAAAAAAAATATTCTTTAATTTTTCATGTGATTTCTGTGCTCTGAGTGTTTTTGGAGGCTGGGAATTTAAATCTGTAATAGGAAATTGTTTTTAAATTCCAACAAAAACTTCTTTTGGGTGGGCAGTGCACTGACACTAGTGGCTTTATTGGCCACCTCATGAGAAGAGAAGACTCCCTGGAAAAGACCCTGATGCTGGGAAAGATGGAGGGCACTAGGAGAAGGGGACGACAGAGGACGAGATGGTTGGACAGTGTTCTCGAAGCGAAAAACATGAGTCTGACCAAACCGCGGGAGGCAGTGGAAGACAGGAGTGCTTGGCGTGCCTCTGGTCCACGGGGTCACGAAGAGTCGGACACGATTAAACAACAACAACAACAAAGGCCTATGTTCTCTATCATCAGTTATCCTTTCTGATGCACATGCAGGGAGCTGGTGACACCCCGACTTGGATTTTGAAAAATTGATGCTGCAGTACTGAAATATGGTATGCTACAACAGATTATTGAAAAAAGACATTTTTTGGAGTTCTCGCACAAATATGCCTTAGTTTTTTTTTAAAAAAAGTTTTGTAAGAGACAGAGCTTTCATTAAGAGTGAAATACTGGAATTGATTTAAATGGTGGCCTCGTGTTTTCATACTGAAATAACGGGGGAAATAGACATTTGTAAGTTATGAAGTGCAGCCATGTAAATAGCTGGCCTGAGCATTGTGTGACTCACCCAGGGTGGTCAGATGAACTATGGGGAACGCCACAGAAGCAACATGCTGTCAGAATAAGGGTATATAAAAAGGGGGCATTCTTATGTTGAATACAAACTTGGGCCAGGGAGCAGCTCTTGTCCTGGCTATTGCGATTGAGCTGCCATGCAGAGACCCTGTGGTACACAGCTGCATAAGAAAGTGAGGAGATTTTTAAGCTAAGCATATCTTTGGGTGCAAGCACTGTGCAGGTTTGTTGGTTAATCTCTAGTATTGTCGCTGTTCTTCAACATATCAGAGGAATTCACTTCACAGTAAAGTGATACAGAAGCTTCTCTGTGGAGGCACCCCACCTGCTTGTGGAAGTATGTTTGTCACCCACAATGACACTTTCAGGCATCAACTGACGATTCATTTGTTCATCTGGGCTTTTGGGACGTGAATGGGATCTGGAATCCAGTGTTAGTCATTTTTGTCTGTGTTCTGTACTACCTATTTTTTTGGTATGAAGTTTTAAATGTCTCACTTTATTGTTTTGCAGTTGGTTGCATTTTATAACACTATATATTTCCATTTTTAATGAACAATGGCTTAATGAACCACTGTGTCAGAGTGAATCACTCCCAGTTTACTCCTCCCCACTTGTCATGAGATGTAACCCTAAGCCAAGTAACATGGTTTGTTTGTCCACGGTGTGAGTGGGGAGGGGGGAAATGGGTGCAATGACCTGTTGCACAGTAGATGGTGGTTTATAGTAGCTTATGATGTGAAAATCTGGCCTTTGTTAAAGCAACAAGTAGTATCACAAAATCCTATTGGTTTAAACTTCCCTTATTACTGTTAAAAATTGTTTTAAACTTGCTTCAGTTAAAAAGCAAGCAATAGACTCAAGAACCAGGATCAAAGTACAGTTTTCTTACCTGAACATTTTAGAGTAGTCTTTCTCTAAAAGTGCTTTTCAGAGGCTTCAAATTATTTTATTCTGATGGTTTAGGTTGGGTCTGTCCCCCCAGGGAGGTGGACTTGATTGTTTAAATTTTGATAATCACTAAATGACTTGAAAAATTAGGATTCCAGAGGCTAACAATGTTTTCAACCCCTGTCAATTATTTTTAACATTAAAAGTCAGCAGATGGAGCCAAAGACTTGTAGAAAAATTACTGACGCTGAATGTATATTAAATTGCAAAGTACTTTCCTTTCTGCTAAGTGCTTGTGCAACAGCTCCAGTGCAACAACTTCAAAAAATGGTGTGTGTGTGTGTGGGGGGGGGGGACTCAGTAACTCTTTCAAACCTCCTTAACTCATGTTCATGAACATATACAGAATTCCATTGTGTCAATTAGTCCTTGGAGATCCTAGCAAATTGGCAAGGAATAAAGTTGCCGTTTTTCCAACTGACTTAAAAAATAACTTCACTAATGATTTATATTAGAAACAAATTCTATAGCTAGATTTAAAATAATTTATAGTTTTGCATAACATACCTCATAGGTATCAGCTGGGTGTCTGTGTGAGTTCACTGCCAGTTGCCATTATGACATCAGTTCATAATAGAGAGCAGAAAAGTGTTATTCACTCTTTTTATCCTTATGAGATGAGACCCAGGTGGCGCTGTGGGTTAAACCACAGAGTCTAGGGCTTGCTGATCAGAAGGTCGGCGGTTCAAATCCCTGCAACGGGGTGAGCTCCCATTGCTTGGTCCCAGCTCCTGCCCACCTAGCAGTTCGAAAGCACATCAAAGTGCAAGTAGATAAATAGGGACCGCTCTGGTGGGAAGGTAAACAGCGTTTCTGTGCGCTGCTCTGGTTTGCCAGAAGCAGCTTTGTCATGCTGGCCACATGACCCGGAAGCTGTCTACAGACAAACGCCGGCTCCCTCAACCTATAGAGTGAGATGAGCGCCGCAACCCCAAAGTCGGACACGACTGGACCTGATGGTCAGGGGCCCCTTTACCTTTATCCTTCTGAGATAGATACTCTGCAACACTGGAGTACTGCAGCTTCTTTAGGACATTTGAGGACCCCTCGGCCAATAATGCGAGATGAGCGCGCAACCCCAGAGTCGGTCACGACTGGACCTAATGGTCAGGGGTCCCTTTACCTTTACCTTTATTCCCATCACAGTCAAGAGGAAAAGCATAGCTATACCCTAAGGATCAGGAAACCAATTGGCTCTTAATCGGTGAAAAACTTTATAGAAATTTATTGCTGACTTAGGGCTCGTCCACACTTCGCTTGTTCCGCGCCTAGGAAGAATGGGTCCAAGAGGTTTTCTGCTTGTCCCATGCTTTCTTGGCATGGATCCAAGTGGTTTTCCGTTTGCCCTGCTGCTTTCCCTGGGAAAATTTGGTCCTTACTGCTGAATAGGACCAAACGTAAATCTGGGGGGGAAAGCCGTTTGCTCTGATTCAGTGGTAAAGAGAGGGTTTCCCCAGGGGAAGGGTCAAGCAGAAGTGTGGACGAGCCCTTAGTGGGTGTTAATAGTTAATCACAGATCAACTGAAACAAAATCCTTTGATTTTCGCACTCTGGCATTCATGGGCGTACCCAGGATCAAAACTGGGGGGGGCAAGGGGAGGGGCCAAGGCACGGAAGGGGAGGGGCCACAAAGTGGGCGGGAACGGCGGGCGGGAACGCTGAACTCGCGCTCCGCCGGGCTGTGCCCCTCCCTAGAAGCAGGGCTGGTGGGCGGAGGCGGAGCCCAGCCCAGCGGAGCGCGAGTTCAGCGTTCCCGCCCGCCGTGCCGCGCTCTCTGGTTCCCCGCCGCGCTTGGCCTTGCCAGAGGGCGCGACGGGGAGCTGGAGGGAGGGCGCAGCGCGGCGGGCGGGAACGGCGAACTCGCGCTCCGCCGGGCTGTGCCCCTCCCTAGCAGCAGGGCTGGTGGGCGGAGGCGGAGCCCAGCCCAGCGGAGCGCGAGTTTGGCGTTCCCGCCCACCGCGCCGCGCTCCCTGGTTCCCCGCCGCGCTTGGCCTTGCCTGAGGGCGCGCCGGGGAGCTGGAGGGAGGGTGCGGCGCGGCGCGGCGGGAATGGCGAACTCGCGCTCCGCCGGGCTGTGCTCCGCCTCTGCCCACCAGCCCTGCTTCTAGAGTAGGGCAGCTGCCCTAACTTGCCCCGTGGTGGGTACGCCCTTGCTGGCATTACACTTTACCATAACATGTGAAAGAACGACCCAAACATGCCTATGTTGGCTGTTCACATCCTTTGCATCCATTCAGTGTTTACTAACTTCCTTTGGATCCGTGAATAGTAGCAAGTAATGCAAGACAGCAAACAAGGTCCATAGAGCACGCTTTTGCATGTTGGGTTTTTACCATTTTCAAGATGAAAAATGATCTCTGTTACTTTTGGCATTCCCTTTGGTTTTATACTGCATGGACTGGACAGAGAATGTTTGAGTAACATTAGACAGCTCTATTCTGCCCGAAGCAATGGAATTTGAATTGTTTTTATGGCTCTTTGTAGCTACATCTTTTTTAAGCTGATTTTTTTTAGCCCATCCCCTCTTCAGGGACTTGGAAGCATATAACAATAACTTTAAATTGTGTGCACGTGTGAAACCTGTATTTTCCAAGCTTGTTCCCGGCTTCTTCCCCAAATGCCTCTTCCCCAAATCCAAGTTTAATTCACGTGTGAGAAGAGGCAATAGAATGTGCAAAGACCAACATTCTGTCCCATACATTTATTGTTTTGGCCTGATTACCTCTTCACCTGTACAATTAGTAGTGTGGGAACCAATTCTGTACGCTGCAATCCCATTTAAATAATGAGACCATATGAGTGGGTTAAAAGGATTGATCTTTCCCATTCACACCCCCATAAAGAAGTTGCCATTTTTTAAAAAAAGAATATGCTCATGTGATTACTACTGCCTAGGTGGTTGCATTTTATACATTTCCACCCACTAAGGTGTGGGGTTGTAATACAGAGTCAGCTCTCATGCTGCAGGCTGTATAGGAAAGGTGCAGTGGGTGGGCTGACTTTTGTGCTCTGGCCTCTATTATGTGATGAACTTTATGTGCCAAGTCCTGACCTTTAGAAGCAAAACACCTCCCTTTTCTAGCAATCAGTGTGTGGCTGCATGTGTACCAAATTTCAAACTTGTAAATGTTGTGGAAATACCTTGATCATTTTGTGCTGCGCACCATGACCCCTCATTCATAATGATATATTTCTTATTTTCTAGTAATTGGTGTGTTTAGGACCCTGTGAAATCCTTTCCCCTCCCCCCTTCTTGAGTATGTGGAAATGCATTAACTGTTCACCAGGGTAATTTTTAGCCCCCAGTTTTGATGAAGAGCCTGTGCTCATTTTTTTCTAATAATCAGGACTTCTTAGACTACGCATGTTGCGAAAGTTCACGTCTCTCTCTTTCTCCCATGTGGAATTGCAAGTATATCCATCATTAGAGATGATTTTGTAAATTGTTGAACCCTAATGTTTGGAGGCACATGACAACATGAAGCTCCCTTGTGTTGAATCAGATCATTGGCCCTCTATCCCATTACTATTTTATCCTGATTTCAAGCAGCAATCTTTCCCAGGTCTGCTTAAGCCATGTCCTCTACCACTGTTCTATAGCACAGGGGTGGCTCTCCAGTTGTTGTTAGACTGCAAACCCCTTCATCCCTGACCATGGGACATGGTGAAGGTTTCCCAATATAGCTCAATTCTTGGCAGTTGACAAATAGGGGGATAACCATTGTAGTGTGGTGTTTTTTCAAGGCAGATTTTATTGTTTGGCGCTAGATGTATTTTGTAGACCAGGGTCAGCAACGTTTTCCAGCCATGGGCCAGTCCACTGTCCCTCAGACCATGTGGTGGGCTGGACTATATTTGGAAAAAAATATGAACGAATTCCTATGCCCCACAAATAACCCAGAGATGCATTTAAAATAAAATGACACATTCTACTCTAGTAAAAACACGCTGATTCCTGGACTGTCCGCGGGCCAGATTGAGAAGGCGATTGGGCTGCATCAGGCCCACGGGCCTTAGGTTGCCTACCCCTGGTGTAGACCTCCATGTTACTATGTAAAACCAGAAAATAAACACGTTTCTAGAGAAGAAATTCAGAAAATAGTTTGGATCCTAAGGTGCACTTTTTCTCACATAAGGTGGGCCTTCCCAATTTCTGATTCTCCCTTCCTTCTGTAGCCCCTGCTTTGTTGTCTGGAGGTTCCCTTGACCCTTAGAGTGGCTTTTTAAGGTGGTGCAAATGGTATAATAAGGAGGATGGGCAGGTAATCTCAGTTCTGCAAATGAAGTTCCACTTCCACTGCTCTGGGGGCAGAAATGTTTGCTGTTAAGAGTGAAGGCAATTGGTTGTTTCCTGTTTTGTTTGGCCTAAGAGATGCTAGTATTTAGCAAAGTCTAATTGCTCAGCATCATGCCACCCTTCTAGTTCACTGTCTGAAAAAGAAGATTGTAATCAGAATAATTCATCCTGTTGACTGATCCTCTTAAGAAGAGCCCTGTTGGATCAGGTCAAAGGCCCATCTAGTCCAAAATATGGCCACCACAGCTAGTAGCCATTGATCACCATACCTTCTATGAATTTGTCAAATTGGTAGGATACCAACGACCACTGTTGCATAAAATGTGTATGAGCAAAATAGTGTTGAGATACCTGCATAAAGAAGGCCTCCAAAAGGTATCAAAAAATCTAGAGGTGAAGAATGTGCTCTTGTGGGCCTCCTGCCCTCCAACCTAGCTGGTTAGTGGGCAAGTTAGGACTGGTTTTTTTTTTTTTTACTTATGGCTAGTTTGGACTACTCTTTGGTCTATGGGCATACAGTGATTTTCATGCATGTTCCTGTTTTTTCCATGTTCCTGAAAGCCCTGTTCCTTAGCTGGGAGGTCTCCATTGTTGCAGATCTATAGAGTAACCTTCATGGTAGCCTAAATGTTACGATTTAGTGACTTCATGTAACTCAGGTGTATATTGCTTCACCAGTGTTCATGTCTGTCACCTCATGTTCGGGCCATTTGTAGAAATCTGCATGGCCTGCAAATGGGCACTGCTAAACAAGATTTGCTCTGGAAATGATTATGAGTTTTAAACTATAATATACATTTTATATTAATAATTTTATAATTGATTTAAAAATGGTTGAATCTTAAAACAAAAAGGGCCCCAAGGTTGTGGGGCAGATCTCTTACTTACTAGGTTAAAGGCACATGTCTTTGTTAGATGGACTGCTCAAAGATATTGATGCTAATGTGGCTGAGTTATGAGGTTAATTTTGTGCCTGTTAGCCATATGGAATTGATTGTCTGCACAAAACAGAAATACACACATTCCTAGCTTCAGTTATTCTGAAATGCTCTCTTGCTATAGCATAAAAAAGGAAGGAAGTGCTTTGAAATGGGAGGGTTGGAAACAGGCCATTGATTTATTGCATTTCAATACTAGCGACCTGTTGAGCCTCACATAATGATAAATTACTGAAACAGGTTTACATGTAGTAGCCAAGCATTGTTACTTGCACCTGATGCACACTTTTAACACAGCTCCCCACCCCAAATGCCTCATAAATTTGAAAATATATAAATAGGATTTGATTAGTGTCCTTTAACTACTTTCACCTCCTTTTGTATAAGCTCCTTATATTTCTGGCTGAGTAATCTACCCCAGGTGGCATTGTGGGTTAAACCACAGAGTCTAGGGCTTGCTGATCAGAAGGTCGGCGGTTCAAATCCCTGCAACGGGGTGAGCTCCCGTTGCTCGGTCCCAGCTCCTGCCCACGTAGCAGTTTGAAAGCACATCAAAGTGCAAGTAGATAAATAGGGACCGCTCCGGCAGGAAGGTAAACGGCGTTTCCGTGCGCTGCTCTGGTTCGCCAGCTTTGCCATGCTGGCCACCAGGGCCATCTTAAGCATGCCCGGCGCCCTGGCACTGTGGTGCGATGGATCCCTCCGGTGCCCCCCCGTCCCGTTTCCCAGCGCGGCGGGCGGGCGGGTAGGCGCCGCGTGCCGTGCGGCTGCGCCACCCGGCCTGCCGTAGGGCCAGCCCTGGTCCAGGGGGTGCTGCCCGCCCCCTGTTGTGATGCCCCTGCATGCGGCGAAGGCGGCCCCAGGCCCGCGCGCCTCTGGAGAGCGGCCTGAAGCCGATGAACAGCAGAGGCGCGCCTGGGGCAGCCTCAGCCGTGCCTCTCAGCGGGCGCAGCGGTGGCCCGCGCCACTGGGGCGGGCCTAGAGCCGGCCCTGCTGGCCACATGACCCGGAAGCTCTCTGCGGACAAACGCTGGCTCCCTCGGCCTATAGAGCGAGATGAGCGCTGCAACTCCAGAGTCGGACATAACTGGACCTGATGGTCAGGGGCCCCTTTACCTTTTTAATCTATCTTTATAGGCAGACATGGCAATATGCCGTGTACATATATGTATGCTTATATATTCACTCATTCATATGTATGTATGTATGTATGTATGGGAGCTGGTGGAAGCCATTCCATCAAGCTTCAGAGCAGGTGGAGAGCAGGGAAGCAGGTTTTGCTGAGAGAGCAGGTGGCTTTACCTTTCTCTCAACCTATATCTAGCTGCAGCCAGTACCATCAGGCTATCTAGGCTGTTTGCATCCCAGCAGGTCATTATAAAAATGGCAACTTTAAGGCAGGGGTCATCAATCTTTTTGGACTATTAGGCACATTTTGAGTGCTGGGAGTGCAAAACACAAAATGGCTGCCATGTGGAACATGACATGTCACAAAATTAAAGAGAGAACCACCCCCGGCAACCTTAAGCTTATGATGATGTCTTGTTATGTCCTGCTGGTCCTGATTATGACACACACTCTGTCTCTCTTTTGGTCTGTATGTGTGTACACACACACACACACACACACACACACACACACACACACACACACTTTTAAAAAAGAAAAAAGAAAAGAAGCTCAGAGTCTGGAGCATCTGTCCAGGGCCACTACTGGAAGGCTTCAT
Organism: Zootoca vivipara; assembly: GCF_965207765.1. Classification (NCBI taxonomy): domain Eukaryota; kingdom Metazoa; phylum Chordata; class Lepidosauria; order Squamata; family Lacertidae; genus Zootoca; species Zootoca vivipara. The sequence goes on along the minus strand of NC_142584.1, from coordinate 82,238,566 downwards.
GGGCACTAGGTTGGGAGCCTATTACAGTACTTTAAGCAACGGTACCTGAATTTGCTTTTTTCATCCTCCCAATCAGAATAAAATTGGGAGGGTTTATGTCGTTTAGACTGAAAGCCAGAGGGCAAGGGCAGCTTTTTAAAATGGATATGTAAGCCACTCAGGGAGTATTTTCAACTGAAGAGGGAGGTAAAATTATTTAAATAAATTATAATTATGTATGAGTGACAAAAATCCTTTGCCCCCTAGAGTGGCTGTAGCAACTCAGCTGGATGGTAAGTGTATAAGTAAATTGTTGCTGCTGTTGTTTAGGCTCTGTTCTTTATCCATGCATCCAGTGTCAGCTCTTTTAGGCCCTCTGGAGATGGCAGACCAGAAGTGGTCGCTCCCCTTGCCTGCAAACAGTGGTGACCAACCTACTGAGAAGCTAGTGTAGAGAGTTGCTTCTGCCTTAGGCCTATCTCATTTCCTTATACAGTACATGTTCTGGGGCCTGTGAATCCTATCAGAGTCACTGCCCCCACTGTCCATTGGGATCTCAGTATCCCTGTTTATTATCCCTTGCTTATTCATTGCTCCTGCTGCCCAGTCTGCTGCCACACTCTGTTGATCCCTCTTGCTTGTACATTGAAAATACCCACAGAAATTAATAACTCTGGCACAGGTAGTTCTGGAGAGAGAGCATATCACATAAGGAGGTTGTCCCTCATGTACTTTCTCTTTTGCTATTCAAGAGGAGGGCATTGATTCCTCTGATCCAAAGTTGCTTCTAATTGGCTACAGTAAATTTCACGAGATAGGGATACCCAATAGAGATGCAGGGAAATAAATTTGCATAAGCATCCTCAAGCATGATCCACTATTCTTGCCTCAGGAGAATGAGCTTGTAGTTTAGGCCTGCCCCCACTCCCTGGACACCTACGGTAGGTAAAAAATTTCCCTGCCTTTGTTGCCAAGTGACCTCGTTAAGAATGCTGAAGTTAAAAACAACAACACCAGAGCTGCAAAAATGTAAATGGAAGAATTAGCGTTTTTTCTTGATGATAGCTTAAAGGTTTAGGCATGTAGGTGATATATTAAAAAGATAATTCTTTAGAGCTAAGCATCTAGCATTTAAATGCTGCTGCAGCAACAGGGACAGAATGTAATAAGGAGGCTGAACTGTTTATTTTACTATTCAGGCTAATTTTAAACTTGGACAGCTTTTATTCTGCAAGTTTAATGAGTCTCCATGTTTATTATGTATAATACAGTCTTATGTACAAAGAAACCTCAATGCTGATTCAAGACAAAATATCATAGCAGGTCTACTTCAGTGAGTTGAGAAAAAGCTTTATGCAAACAAACAGGATGTGTGTGTGTGTGTGTGTGTGTGTGTTATTAAAAAACAAGCAGTTTTCTATTGTTAGGTGAGCCTTTATTATCTCACAGGCTATACTGCACTGCTTTTAAGTGTGGGTGGCTAGGTGTGGAAATTCATACTTGAGTTGTCATAAAGTTTGGTCAACACCTCGTGAACTTTTTATTTCAAGTTAATACCAGCTACTGTGGTCAATAAATGGACCTCAGCTTTTACATATGTTAGTTACAACGTAAGTGTTGGGTCAGGCAATAACAAGGGGGTAGCCTGAGGTCTAAATGGTTAGTATATTATTTGGTGGAATTCCATGGTTCAGATATAGGAACAACAGAAGCTGCCTAAGAACATACGAACAGCCTTCTCGATCAGGCCAATGGCCCATCTAGACCAGCATCCTGTTTTTGCAGTGACCAAGGAGCAGAACATGAGCTAGGGTTGCCATATTTCAATAAGTAAAAACCAGAGCATAACCATCAGGGTAAGGTAGAGGACCCCTGGATCCAGTCGAATTCAACTATGGGGTGCGACACTCATCTCTACTTTCAGGCCGAGGAAGCTGGCGTTTGCCCTCAGACAGCTTTTCCAGGTCATGTGATTAAACCGCTTCTGGCGCAACGGAACACCATGACGGAAGCTAGAGTGCACGGAAACGCCGTTTAGCTTCCCTCCTCAGTGATAGCTATGTATCTACTTGCACTAGTATGCTTTTGAACTTCTACCTAATACTGAATCAGGTCCTTTGGCCCATCTAGCTCAATATTGTCCACTACACTGACTGGAAGCGGCTCTCCAAGGTTTCCCAACCTTGGGGATTGGCCAAAGGCAGAAGCTGTAGCACCCCTCCCCGAATACTAGTTATACTGTAGTTTCTTGGGTATAATTTGGTACCAGTAACACTTGCTGGGGTTATATGAAAATAGGTCCCATCATATTTCAGTTTCTGGAACTGGTCTGTGACCAAAATAATAAAATCCATTCATTTATTTCAGTTTCAAGTTGGACGTGGATCCATAAGTAGGGCTACAGTTTTATTTTATGACTAGGCCACCAACCAGTCCCTCTTTGCTCAGGTTTATATTTATAAATCAAGGGGAGAATATAACAGTAAAGGGAAGTGCTTGGTGTATGGAAGCCTCTGCCAGCCTATTCTAGAACCTTCTTGGTGTTCCATGGTGACTTTCATTTTCTTGCTGCATTTTTTAAAAAATTCAAATTGATATACATTCAGTGGGTCTGCATTTTTTTTTATTGCATGAGACAAAGGGAGAAATACTATTAATTTGGTTAAAGGCTATCTTCCCTTCTGTCACATTGTAATTAAAAGCAAAACACCCATCAGCAGGAGAGAATCTTTTGGTTAATAGGCGTTCATAATATTTCAGTGCAGAATTAGTGGTTCAGTCCCCCCCCCCCCCTAGGAGCTGCATTTAATTCCTATCATTCTGTCTTGGGTTCAGAATGGAATATTGCTTTTGAGAGAGATTGAATTAGTGGTATGATGAGAAACCCAAGCAAAGGTTTTGTTTTGAGGTGGAGGAGATGAAGTCTAGAGAGCTTGCCAATTCCCCCATCTTCATTGCTATGAAAGAGGTAAACAGACAGCAATATACTTCCTTATAGGTTAGTGTCTCTTTACTTTACGTCTCCATTGCCAGTGTTAGGGAGTTCTGAGTAGCTCGTTTAATCTCTTTTGAAGAAAAGGTTAAATTTATATGCTGAGATCAGACCTTCCCTATAACTCATACAACTCATCCTGTTAAATGTTTTAATATATGGCACCACTGTTTCATTAAACAACATCCAGGAATAATTAGTTCAGCAACGATGCCTTGGAACAAAAGCCCTTGATTTAGTTTAACTTTATAAGTTAGGATTCTTTTGATCTGCAAGAACACATCTGGGCTCTTTAAGAAAGTAGAAAGAAAAATATTAAATGTTTATTAAGACTGCTGGTGAGGGTTTTCGAATGACAGTAACCCTTTGGTACCAGGATGTTATTTGAAGACAAAAAAAGGGGGGTAAATTCTATCTATTACGCAAGTCATGACATGCTGCTTCATTATGGTAAATACTTTTTTTGTTCTGTTACTGAATTAATATTTTGGATTGAAGCTTTTACTTTCCTATTTTCTACCTTTTCTTAACAGACTTTTTTTTTTGGTCTTATGCGTATTCTTATTCTTTTAGTATTTTTCCCTCAGGTGAGCATATTTGTATAAAGTTAACCATGATGTATCTGTCCTTCCTGTTTCATGTAAGTCATTTATTTAGGCTTGCATGATCATATTTATATCATTACTACTTCGTAAAGCAGCACAAATGCTACATCTTTCCCCCCCTAATTGCTCAGATATTGGATTTAAAACAACAACAACTCTTTATCATTTCTTTCCAGAATTTCAAAATGGCAAATTCACAGCCATTTTGTGAATCTGATGCCTAGGATCAAAGCCTACTTGTTTCTTTCAAAAGTTAACTGCTAGTCTTTTATACTTTGGAAGAGAATAGCATATAGTGTTTTTGGTTTTGTTATTATAATTTGGCTAATTTTAAGATTACCTCATCTAACAACTGACTTGACCTTTTTTGGCCAAAGGTTTAAGAACCCGCTTAAGAATGGGTCCTGTGTTCCATTCACAGCATATCAAAAAACAGTTGATATGTCATTTCATATATTAATCACTGCTATATTTAAAAGTTATCAACATCTGTATCTGCTTAATTTGTCATTATTTTTAGGAGCTGAAGCTCACAGTTTTCTATTCTATTAAATTTCAAGCAAAAATTGCCAACGGTAAATAAATATAGAAAATTGACACCACTTACAAAACCAACAAAACTCCTTTAGAATGACTTGTCTTTAGTCCTTTCTTCCCAATGCCTCTTTTTAATAGGGTATATTTCAGTTTTTAATACTGATGTTGCAAATGAGGAAAGGCAGAGTTTTGCTTACGAGAAAGAAATGAGTACAAGAAAACTGGATATCTCCTGCCGCCCCCATACTTTCCCAGCAGAAGTGAAAACACCTAGCAATATTATTTTTCAGTATTGATTTTATTTAAAATGCTGTTTTCTGTTCTCTGTTATATCTTTGTTAGGGGGGGCAGTGTTTGCAGGCATTGTTGTTATATTTTTAATTGATCCTTTAACTGCAAGGTTATGAACTAATTGTGACCCCTACACTCCACTCTTAATTGCTTCTGACCTACTCTGTTAAGTAAAAAGAAATAACCTAACAGAAGGGTAACCGGATCACTGCTGCCACACCAAGGAAACAGGCAAGCGTTGGGATGCTCTTTAATCTCTCTATCCACACAGCTCTCATTTTAATTTGCAAAATTGAACCCAGATCGAGAGCAGTAAAGCCTGAATACGGTAAATATTCATGCCTCAGTGATCTAGAGTAGCTCCATTACATTTCAGAGATTGGGAGAATTACCTTTTGGATTATGTATATTCATGGGCTGATTTTTATTTGAGATATAATATTACTCACATTGGGCTACATGTCACACATTCTACCAAAACCAGCCTCCTGACAAAGCTCCAAATGTTGCTTACACATAAAAAGTTTTACTTCTCTAGCCTATAGTTTCCCTTCTTTTATGCTTTTCAGCAACTAGTAATAAACAAAAATATCCTGTTTTGGGGGTGGGGGGGAAATTCACCCTCTGGAAGGTCTTCTCTATAAACCTTTCAGCCCTCTGTTTACTCTGATGTAGTATTTTGTAGACCACTTTGAAGTCTCTGGATGAAAGTGTTCCTATTGTTCTAAACCCAAGTCTAGAGTAAAAACAGAGGAATTTGGTTTATTTCATTAGAAGAATGAATTTTCCCACATGTAATTTTACAACCTGGTTTTTCCCTTGTGTATGGGTGAGGTCGTTAGGAAGAAACAGAAATATGTGGCTTGAAAGCCGTTTTGATAACTTAAGGTTTACTTGATATTAAATGTTAATCTTATTTATAATGTGTACACTATAGAAGAACAGATTGAGTTCCCCCTTTTCTGCATCTGCTTGGTGAAATGCTAACTTAGTATATACATTGACATGGATGGACATGGCTCATTAGATATTTTAATCAGCATGTTCTGTCAAAAGGGGTGGGATTTTCCACATATGTGCATATATTTGTGGCTCTAAAGCAGGCACCCCCAAACTCCGGCCCTCCAGATGTTTTGGACTACAATTCCCATCTTCCCCAACCACTGGTCCTATTAGCTAGGGATCATGGGAGTTGTAGGCCAAAACATCTGGAGGGCCGCAGTTTGGGGATGCCTGCTCTAAAGATGTTCTTCTCAACATTTTACCATTTTCCTTATATATAGCAATAGGTACATATAAATACTATAATATACACTTGGTCTAAAGTAGGAGGAAAAATAGCCAGCCTTTGTGCTGCTGTGTGGTCCATCAGTTATCCCACTTCTGACACAGTTGCGGACAGCCAGGGCACGATCAAAGAAGTAGAACTCCCTCAGCTATTTGATGTGAGGGGATAATACTGACAGTCATGTAGTGATTCACTGAAGAATATCAGAACCTTTCAACCTTCATGTTTCCCAACCGACTGCAAAGGCAGATGTTTCTTGGTTCAAACTAAATCATGATTATGATTATTGCTCAAAATGATTAAACTTGTTGAGGAGGACTCAACTGATGCTGTTTTTTGTTTTTTGTTTTGTTGAGGTGTTGCTTTTTCTATTGTATTTTTATTGTCCTGTTATATAAATTTCTGAATCGACATTCCTGTACAAGTTTTCATCAAATTTAGTTGTGGGCAGCATTACCACCAATGACTATTGTGTTCATTTTTCTCAAAAACAATTCAAATCTGGTTATTTGCAAATGTGGAAAATTTCATGTTGGGTACATACTTGGTCTAAATGCTATGACCAAGCCTTTCAGGTATGACTAAATGAAAACTAGATCACAAAAGCACATGTCATAAGAAAAATATATATCTTTATTTCAAATATATACTCATTGGGTCCGAACTTGCGGTGACTGACCAGGAATGAGGCCTTAGGGTCATAATGGTTAACTTCTTTGTTGTACCCATCTCTGATATTTCTTCTTGAAACCAAGTTATTGGCTCCAGGATGCCAATGCAGCTTGTGTAGAGCAGTGTTTCTCAACCTTTTTTGGGCCACGGCACACTTGTTCCGTGAAAAAAATCACGCGGCACACCACCATTAAAAAAGTTAACAAAATTAACTCTGTGCCGCCCTATATTGACTATAATTATGACTGTAAGAAACACTTGCCAATTGCTGTGTTGGTTGCAATCTCCTGTAATAAGGCTTCACAAGCCGCTGATTTCTCTGCCAGCACGTGCTCCTCGCCGAAGAGGCCGCTCACTCCCTGACAGAGTGACAGTTTGGATGCTGGCTGGACAAAAGAGGCTCTTCTCTTTGCACCTATGGAGTCCCTGTGCGATTTTTATGCATTACAAAATGCATCGTTTCATTTCCACGTGGCTCTGCTCCTCCCGTCGAACCCGGCTGGGCCGTCCCGAGGTTGCGGTGCATGTTGGGATACTGGGGGTTCTGCTGCTTTTTCCTCTCTGGGGGGTCTGGGCTGAGGTTGCGGCTGCAGAGATGGTGAGTAGGGGAGGGGGAGCGCTCGGCGGCTTTCGATTGGATGCGGAAGACCATAGACAACTAAGTCAAAGGGACGCTCGAGGAGGAACCATAGAGATAAAAGAGAGAGCGGAGAGTGGTGGTGGTGCGGGCGGGGCAGGCAGGCGGGTTATGACAGGAATCGCCACCATCTTGTGAAGGGCGCGCTCAAACGCAGCCATGCTGAGAAGGTTCTCCACACATAGGTATGGTAGTTCTGCAAATCGCCCTTCTCGGCGCCGCACGTCGCGGCACACCAGGCAGCGTCTCGCGGCACGGTAGTGTGCCGCGGAACAGCGGCTGAGAAACGCTGGTGTAGAGATCAAACTCTTCTTACACAACAGATGTTGCTTGTTTGTTGTTAGTCATTGGTGGTATCACACTGGATACCTAGGTGAAAGGCATCTTCTAGTTTAATATTTACGTCTTTCTCGTTAATCATATTTTCCCCTTCTTCTCTTGCGTGGTTTCCCCAAACTGCTTCTCTGCCTCATGACAACTTGCACCATAATGGGTGACATTTTCTTTGGAAAAATTAAGTTTCTCATTATTTCACTACCTTAGGGCTTCTTGTTGAAAATTTGGCTCCGTGTCCTCATTCTCCAATACATCATCTCCCGCTGAGGCCCTCAGAATGGATGTGTGCACCCAGCATCGCCGAACTATCAAGCACCTATGCTTTTCTGAGAGAGTGGGCTTTTGTGTGGTATCCATTAGAGATCTTGTGCCCCCCATTATGTGGAGAAATAGCTGGGGTGTGTGTGTGTGTGTCAGTGTCCCGAAGACCTGAGTCTGACCAGGCACAAGTTTCCACTTTGGTTGGATGGCTTATATGTGGCAGAAAATGCTTCCCACTTCAGGGAACCCCAGAGTATTGCTCAACGTCATCTTCATACAGTATGAAAGAAGCGTGTTATACACCTTTTAAAAATAATTTTTATTAAAAATTTTGCACATAAAATACAATAAAAGCTAAGCTAAAAAAAAGTAAAAGTAAATGCAAAGCCCTCTATCACAATTGTATCATGCCCCTTAATCCACACATGAAAAAAGGAACCCTCCCTGGTTCCACCTAGGAACTTCCCTCTCTTTTCCTAGCCTCCCATCCTGAGAGATTCTCTCTACCTTGCCTTTCACGCCGGGTCCTTCATCTCCCGTCTCATCACCTTCCCGTGTGTATCTTCATTAATCCAAAATAGGGAACTGAAAGAAGCATGATACATCTATAACTCAAATAATTTGACATAATTCTCAGTTTGAAACAAGTGGTCATCCATCTCCTCTTGTTGAGTAAGTGTCACCATACGTATATGCTTTGAAGACAATGACATTTTGGGGATGGTGAGATTCAGAGACACTCCGTCGTGATGTACTTTGAACATGGCCTTTGGTATGAACATGATATCCTCTGCCTTTTGTGCTGTGCCAAGTCCTACTCATCTAGTGAAACAGGAAAGAAAGAGGGGGATATGTATGTGCCGAAACATCTGGAATGCCTAGTTGTTTGTATAAAACAGGCATGGTATCTTTTTTGGCTTTGGTACTTTGGTTGTGATTTTCCCAGAATCCTCCAGAGTAGTGGATAGGTTCAATCTTAAACTTAAGATGTAACATCCTACTAAGATGTATGGCACACTTGATGCATCTCTCACAGCTAATGATCTGTGCTGTCACCAGAGCCAAGAAGAGAATGCCATGCCAGTAACTCTCTTGTCAAATTTGCAATCTTTATTCATGACCATGAAAGCGGGAATTTATTATAAAACAGAAGGTCACTGAATTTTGTCTTTGGAGGCTGGTACTCTGGAGACCTCCAGGGCAACTGGATATGTATATATATACTGTATATAAGAGAGAGAGAGAGAGAGAGAGAGAGAGAGAGAGAGAGAGAGAGAGAGAGAGAGAGAGAGCGCTAGCTAGCTGGTATTAAACATACCTTTTATAGTGTATTACTGCTATAGGTCAATGCAAGATTGAATTAGTGATCTGAATGATGCTCCAGGATGCTGATAGAACTCCCCACCCTACTGCTGAAGAACAAAGCTGCAGTTCCATTTTTTGGCAGTGAACAAACAACAAAAAAATGGGCTGTATTTTCATTTCCCCAAAATATGTCCACACCATTTTTCTGTCCTATGAGTATAATCTTAACTCTCGCTTAAATATAGAGCCATCCTCTCATTTTAATAGAGGTGGTATGTGCATTATGTTAATGCACCAATTAAAGTTAGCTAACGTGTTTTAAACTGTTTGATTACTAACTACCTTAACTATGAGTTCCAATCTGCTTTTTATTTTTATTTTTAATTTTTCCATTTCATAATTTACTAGTTTGCTGAATTTGCTGTGATCCCAGTTATTATCAGAAGGGCTAGGTTGCCTTTATCTCTTTTGTATCAGTAAGATGCAGTGACAGCACTGGAGGTAGAAGGATGCTTGGACTCTTATCTAAAAAAGCTAAGAGCTATGGCATATGGAGTACCGATAACTTAATGAAAGTTGGATAAATAAAGGAAAAGAAGCTTCATTGTATCAGGAGAAAAAGCCATTAGTGGAGTTTTTGTATGCTGTTTTCTATTAGTTAAACTGCTTTGAAAATCTTAGTGGGCTTTTCCTTTGGTCTTCAAATAACAGGTTCTTTTCTTATATTGAACACATTTGTTTATCTTAAGGGCCTGAACAGTTTGGGTGCTTTTAATTTATCTCTCCTTTTGCATTTTTTTATCTGTGTATGAACACATGGACTTCCCCAGTCCTTCTTCTCCACCAAAGCCATTTCACAAGCCTCTACATCATACTTAGAAATATTAATGTGATCATCCAGATAAAAATATTGAACATTCTTTCCTGATTTATTTTCAGGCATTACAAGTTGCCACCCCTCTAGTTAAATATGAAGCTGCTTTAAGCAGATTTTTCAACATTGGGGAGTGTTTGTTTGTTGATGAGCTTGAAGTTGCTAGATGAAGTTCCATTTCTTTCTGCGTGACTGTCCCAAAATGGATAAAATAGGTATGCCATTTTTATATTTAAAATAATTTTTTGGATGGCATGAAACAAAGAGCTCCAGTGGGGAGGCGAGAGTCTTTGTTGAACGAAATCTGTGACATCTGTGTGCTTTTAGAAAGATCTGAAAACTCCTTTTATAAGGGAGGGCTCAGGCAAGCATGCAAAAAAGAATGCTCACATTCTTTTCCACACTTTCAGGGACTTGTGAATCACCACTACAGCAATACTCAGATTGGGAGCACAAGATGTCCACGTTATTTCTTTGCATAAAACACTGTAAGCATCCAGAGATGGAGCACCAATTGCTCACCCGCCCTCTATCTCCATTTCACGGTGTGTGTGTGCACGCATGACTGACAGAATTTGTAATATAGATGTATGAAATATCAGTCTATACAGAACCATTCTACAAATAAAAATGAAGCAGAAGATTTTAGATTTCAGGTGAGCAGCAATATCCTTCTTTAAAAACTAAGACAGCAGAGAGAGAACCTGTTAAGAACCTTTGTTTCTGATGTGCTGGTTTCCTACTTCCAGGGAGTAATGTGGAGAAGCATTAAAAATGTGATTCATAGAATCATAGAGTTGGAAGAGACCACAAGAGCCGTCCAGTCCAACCCCCTGCCAAGCAGGAAACACCATCAAAGCATTCTTGACATATGCCTGTCAAGCCTCTGCTTAAAGACCTCCAAAGAAGGAGACTCCACCACACTCCTTGGTAGCAAATTCCACTGCTGAACAGCTCTTAGTGTCAGGAAGTTCTTCCTAATGTTTAGGTGGAATCTTCTTTCTTGTAGTTTGAATCCATTGCTCCGTGTCCGCTTCTCTGGAGCAGCAGAAAACAATCTTTCTCCCTCCTCCATATGACATCCTTTCATATATTTGAACATGGCTATCATATCACCACTTAACCTTCTCTTCTCCAGGCTAAACATACCCAGCTCCCTAAGCCGTTCCTCATAAGGCATTGTTTCCAGGCCTTTGACCATTTTGGTTGCCCTCTTCTGGACACGTTCCAGCTTGTCAGTATCCTTCTTGAACTGTGGTGCCCAGAACTGGACACAGTACTCCAGGTGAGGTCTGACCAGAGCAGAATACAGTGGTACTATTACCTCCCTAGATCTGGATGCTATACTCCTATTGATGCAACCCAGAATTGCATTGGCTTTTTTAGCTGCTGCACCACACTGCTGACTCATGTCAAGTTTGTGGTCTACCAAGACTCCTAGATCCTTTTCACATGTACTGCTCTCAAGCCAGGTGTCACCCATCCTGTATTTGTGCCTTTCATTTTTTTGGCCCAAGTGTAGTACTTTACATTTCTCCTTGTTAAAATTCATCTTGTTTGCTTTGGCCCAGTTGTTTAATCTGTTAAGGTCATTTTGAAGTGTGATCCTGTCCTCTGGGGTATTAGCCACCCCTCCCAATTTGGTGTCGTCTGCAAACTTGCTCAGGATGCCCTCAAGCCCATCATCCAAGTCATTGATTGTTCTACATGCAGTGGTACATTCCATTCTACTGCTATTTGTAGACCCACCAACAACACTTCTTGTGGAGCAGCAAGATTTAGTTTTTTTGATAGACTTTTGCTTCTGAATTTGTACCTGGTTGTTTTCAGTTCATCAACTAAATCATGAAGTAGAACCATTTATTTCATGTCCATTGATTTCAGCAGAACTACTCTGATTAATGTTGGAAATAATCCTACATGCCCCACTTTATCCAAAGTTTGTGGCTTGCACACATATACATAGAGGTGACGCAACAACAAAACTTCAAATTTGGAACTTGCTATCTGACTTTTAAATGTATTGAGTTCTATGACAGAAGTATCTCTCCAGAGTGACAAGCTTTCTGAGAAAGGAAGAAGTGCTGTGTTGAGTTGTATTTAAACAATACATTGGTTCCACAATCTGAAACTGTATATTGAACGCACAAAGTTCATGTAACATTATTAAGACGCTGAAGATCTTTCTGCATCTGTTCAGATGAGTGAAAGAGACAGTGGCAGGCACACGTGGCTAATGAATAAACTGGGGGGGGGAAATATCTTCTTAAAGGATAAATATAAGAAGAAAAAGAAATGCAATGAAAAAAGAAACCATATTAAACTGAACTGGTTTGCCCTCATCAAGCTGAACCAAAGTTGATCTTTTTGAAAAGCCTATTTTAGTCTTTATTTTTCCAGCCTTAGAAGTTTCTGAAGAAGAATAACTGATACAACTCTAAGCTTATTAGCATCACTCCAGACTCCGTACTGTTTACATTTTTCTCATGTAACATGGATAAGAGAAAATAGACTATATCCATAAACAGTGGGCATAGCCCTGACATCGCCAGTCCATATTTGTGCTTATTGTTTTCAAATTGCTGAAAATTAGAATTTGCTTTTCATAAATCTAACAGTTGTAAAAGAATAAAGAAGAAGTTGATGGGGGGAATTGAACTATGTTAAAAGCCTTTCCTCCCCTCCTCAATACTCTACGGGGCTAAATAGTGAAAAGGGTGTAACATAAGCAACATAAGTGGATTGGACTTGACAATAATTAAAGAAGTAAACCAAGACAAGACCTAGTTTCCAGATTCCCCGGATTGTGAACTGCCTATTGGAGAAGATATTCAGTTATTTGTGTAAACTGTGGAGTCATAGCGGTGGCAGGAAATTGATCCAGGCAGAGGAAAAATTCAAACAGGAAGTAGCCCCACTCCTAGGGAAGTTGCAAAAAACACTTAAGACTCAAAAGTGTATCTGGGACCTGGGACTAAACGGTATTGAACAGCATTTACCGAACAACGCTAAGACATCCATCTATTCTGGACTGATAACTCAATCTTGTTAACTCCTTTGAGTTAATTTACAACCATGCCTCTTTTTAAATGTTAAGATTGTTTAAACGGATTTGAACCACGTGTATAGTTAACTACCTACTCCCTCTAATTTTTTTCCTCCTTCCTTCCTTTTTTCCCCCTCTTTATTATTTCAACCTGTCATCCTATAGGTATTATAAGCACTGTTTAAAAGATTGTTGAGGCACGGTAGAAACCCCAACAGAAATGGCTGGGGAAAAAAATGTTACCACCGCTACTAGTCTTTTGGGAAATGCTAACAATCAAGCTAGAAGGGGCTCAGGAGCGGATATGGATATGAATTTGGATGTGAAGGAATTAATTTTAAGCCTCAAAAGGGATTTTGTAGATATGAAAAAAGACATGAATGAGAAATTGGATTCTTTTGGAGAAAAAATTGATGGGAATGTTAAGATAGTAACTGAACTGACCGAAAAGGTGAAAGAGCTTGGGGGGAAAAATGCGGAACTTACGAAAACAGTGCAGGAGCTGAAAGGAAAAACTATAAATTTAGAGGAGACAGTAAGGAAACTGCAGAATGACAATAGAGAATTGAAGAGGGAGGGAGAAAAAGTAAAGAAAGATATGGTTGAAATGAAAGAGACCTATGAGGCGGTAATGGATGCAATCTCTATGATAGAGATGCATAGGAGGGAGAAGACTCTGAGGTTGAGGGCAATACCGGAGAAGCCTGACGAGCAAATTGGACAAAAAGTGACGGTAGAACTAGCTAAATGGTTGGAAATTCCCGAACAGGAAATGGAACAGCAAATAGATAGAATCTTCAGAATAAGATCTAATGTTGCTAAGGAGAATAATTGGCCAGGGGACTGCCTGATAACATTTAAGAACTTAGATATTAGAGATAAAGTCCTACAAACAACAAATAAGAAAAAGCTAAAAATAGACGAAATTGACATAATCATACATAAGTATATTCCAACCAGATTTTTAAAAAAACGAGAGAAATTTAAACCATATGTTGAAGCGCTAAGAGGAAAGGCGATAACTCACAGATGGGAGTTTCCGGAAGGCTTCTCTTTTTATTTTAAAGGTAAAAGGAGGAAATTTGTGGTAACAGACGACGCGGCTAAGTATTGGAGAAAGTACCCGAAGCAACTGGGGGTAGTAAGAAGGTTGAGTGGAGGAGGGGAGGATTCGGACAACCCAGAGGAGTTAGAAGAAACTTAGAAAGTGGTTTTAAGATCAACAAATTGTTAGCTACTCGGTGTTCATTGTCGGTAACTGATATATATACGGGACCTTTTCCTTTTCTTTTAGAAGTGTATTTTGTATAGTGTATTTTTTTAGTTTAGTTACAATAAAGACAAAAATAAAAATAGAATAAATAAAAGGGGGAAAAATAAATAAATAACAACAATAAAAAATAAACGAATAAATAAATAAAATGAATCTCAAATTTTTGACTTGGAATGTACACGGCTTAAATGAGAAAAAGAAAAGAAACAAAATTGAACATGAGTTAAGTAAACAAAAAATTGATCTGATCTGCTTACAAGAAACTCATGTGATGGAAAAACATACAAGAGTCTTAGTAAATAAAAAATTAGGCCAGGAGTTTATCTCGGCGGATAAAACAAAAAAAAAGAAGGGTGTGGTAATTTATGCTAAAGATTATTTGCAACCCAAATTATTGTTCAAAGATTCGGGGGGGAGGATTGTCATTATAGAAATTTCAACACAAGGAGAAAGGATGGTTATTGTAGGAATTTACGCACCCAATAAAAGACAGAAAGATTTCTATCAGAAATTGGAGAAAAAGATAATCGAACACGTGGGAGAAAAGATTATTTTGTTAGGAGATTTAAATGGGGTTACGACACCTGAAATTGATAGAACAAACAAAAAAAATAGGAAAGGATCTAATCAGACTAAACTACCGATAGCATTTACCCAAACCATGGATATGATGAACATGACAGACGCATGGAGAGCAAAACATCCGATGGAGAGAGAATATACATATTTTTCGGAGCCAAACAAGACAGCAGGCAGGATCGATGCCATCTGGATCCCTAAAGAACTAACAATGGCAATAGCAGAAGCTGAAATACAACCCAGGATTTTATCAGATCACAGCTCGGTGCTTATTTGGTTAAAGAAAAATCAACCTAAGTTAAAAAGATGGAGATTAAATGAATCTCTATTACATGATGATGTGATCGTGGTAAAAGCTAAAAGGACCCTTCAAGAATTCTTTCAACTTAATTTAAATAAGGAGACCTCTGCCCTAACGGTTTGGGATGCCGGGAAGGCAGTGATAAGGGGTTTTTTCATTAAACAAAACGCGATTCAAAAGAAAGAAAAGGAAAGGAAGAGACAAAAACTTCAGGAAGAGATTAGTAGAAACGAAGCAGAATTATATAAAAATCCGGAAAATGACAAAATTAAAAAAACTATCAAATTACTGCAAACGCAGTATTCGAATATATTGAATGAAGAAATTCAGTGGAAATTGAAAATGATGAGACAAAAAAATTTTGAACAGGCAAATAAGCCAGGCAAATTACTCGCCTGGCAACTGAAACAAAGACAAAGTGGAAGAATTATAAGTAAGATAAAATCAGGAGAAAATTATACTTCTAACCCCAAAGAAATTGAAAAAATATTTCTTGATTTCTATAAAGAATTATACAAGGAAGGGAAAGAATCAAACGTAGAAATAAAACAGTATTTAGAACAAAACAACTTAGGGAGAATATCTAAGGAACAAGCCAAAAGGTTAAATGCCCGGATCACCACTTTTGAAATTTCTCAGGCCATAAAGAAAGCTAAAACAGGAAAAACGCCGGGTCCTGATGGACTACCCGCGATATATTATAAAAAAATGGAAGAAACCCTTATAGAGCCACTGAAGGAAATCATGAACAAAATATTAGAGCAGGGGGGAATGCCCGAAACATGGGGAGAAAGTTACTTAACTCTTATACCAAAACAGGGAGCAGACATAACATTACCATCGAATTATAGACCCATTGCGTTACTGAATAATGATTATAAATTGTTTGCCGCGATTTTAGCAGACAGACTTAAAAATATTTTAGTAACAATTATTCATGAGGACCAGACGGGTTTCCTCCCAAAACGACTAATGCAAAGTAATATTAGGAACATCATAAACATTATAGAATATTTAGATATATGTATAGACAAGCCGGGAATTATAATCGCGGTCGACGCGGAAAAAGCGTTCGACCAAATTTCTTGGAAATTTATGAAGGCAACCATGGAGAAAATGGATTTGGGGAATTCTTTTAGCAACGGAATACAAGCGATTTATAATAAACAAAAGGCAAGAATATTACTAAATAACAACATTACAGAAGAGTTCGAAATAAACAAGGGGACTAGGCAGGGTTGCCCCCTGTCTCCCCTAATCTTTATTATGATAATGGAAATATTAAACAGTAAAATCAGAAATGAAGAGGAGATAAAAGGAATTAAACTTGGCAGCAGAACTTATAAATTACGGGCCTTCGCCGACGATTTAATTATTACGACGGAAAATCCGAAAGAAAGTACAATTAAGATTTTGGAAATTATAAACGAATTCGGAAAGGTGGCGGGATTTAAATTAAATAGTGCAAAAACCAAAATGCTGGCCAAGAATTTATCTATTGAAGAAAAATTAGAAATTGAAAGAATAACCCAATTAAATTTTTTTCCAAAAATTAAGTATCTAGGAATTTGGTTAACCGCAAAAAACATAAATTTATATCAGGACAACTATGCAAAAACATGGGAAGAAATTAAAAGAAATTTGGTGATCTGGAGTAAATTAAAATTATCTTTCCTGGGGAGAATTTCAGTAATTAAAATGAGCGTATTGCCGAAGCTCATGTTTCTTTTTCAAAACATCCCCATTATTCGCAACATTGGGTGTATAAAGGATTGGCAAAATGAAATTTCCAAATTCATCTGGCAAGGCACTCGGCCGAGAATTAAACACAAGCTGCTTATTGATACTAAAGAAAGGGGAGGTTTTGGACTCCCCGACCTGAAGCTATACTATGAAGCAGCGTGTCTAATGTGGTTAAAGGAGTGGTTTGCGCTTCAGAACTCAAAATTATTAGATCTAGAAGGATTTAACTTAAGATTCGGATGGCACGCCTATCTGTATTATGACAAAATTAAATCACACAGGGCTTTCTCCAACCATATAATACGTGGCTCCCTTTATAAAGTGTGGGAAAAGTATAAAAACTTACTAGAGCCCAAAACCCCACTTTGGATATCACCAGTCGAGGCCAAAGCTGTAAGGAGGAAAATTACTAAAGAAAGATGGATAACTTATCGATCACTGCTGAGGTGGGACGATGAACAGATTGAAATGAAAAGTTATGAGGAAACAAAACATGAATTAGTAAGCTGGTTAGACTACCATCAATTAAGAGAAACTTTTAAAGAGGATAAAAAGAAGGGATTTAATATGGAACAATCTAAAATGGAAAGAGACCTCTTGAACAACAATACTAAAATCATCTCCAAAATGTACCAGCTACTTCTCGAATGGGAAGTCCAAGAAGAAGCAGTTAAACACGTCATGATTAAATGGGCACAAGATCTAGGCCACACAATAATGATGAAAGATTGGGAGATTCTGTGGAACCATAATATGAAATTTACGGTGTCATCTGCAATAAAAGAAAATATGTACAAAATGATGTACCGGTGGTATATCACACCATCTAAATTATCCAAAATGTACCCTAAACTGTCGGATGTTTGTTGGAAATGTGGGGATGCGAGAGGAGATCTAATGCATATGTGGTGGGGTTGTCATAAAGTAAAAGAATTATGGAACAAAATCTATGAGGAATTGAAAAAAATTTTGAAACTTAATTTCGTTAAAAGACCTGAGGCATTCCTCTTAGGCATACTGGCAAAGGACATCCCAGTAAAATATAGAGAAATTTTTCTATACGCAACGGCGGCAGGGCGCCTGCTGATAGCAGCTAACTGGAAAGGGGATAAAACCCCCTCAGTTGAAGAATGGCGAACGAAACTATTAGAATTTCTTGATATGGCCCAATTAACAGATAAATTAAGGGGGAATTCGAAACAAAAATTCATGGAAAAATGGGAAAAATTTAGAAAATATCTACAAGAAAACTACAGAAATGACGAAATCTTTATGGGAGCCATAGAATGATTGGTTTTTATCAATAACTCAGATGAAAGGGTATAATCAGTGTTAATATGTACAAAAGAACTAATAGGACATTGAGGAGAAGGGAATGTACATAGAGAAACCTATTGAGACACACAGCGGATAGTGACGGGAAGTCAAGGTACGAATTTGAACTGGTAAACTATTGGAAGAATAAAGCATGTTATGGAAACTTTGTGCTGGTGGAATCACCAAGAGAGAGGGTAATCTTTTGGCTAAATCTGATTTAGGAATTGAGACCAAAACAAAAGTGAAAAAGAGACAAGAAACTGTATAACTGGTATTCCTTTATTTGGTATGAATTACGACTTTATTTTGTAAAAACTGTAACATTATGATTGTTTTCTTTTGATTACTTTATTCAATAAACAAATACTTATTGCAAAAATAAACCAGTGCCTTATTTATGCAGATACATACTGATCTGCTAATTCCTTTTAGCTACTATAAAAGTTACCAAATTCAAAAGAATGATTCTTAGTATTATTTTCTAGTACAAAAGATAGACAAAGCTTTAAAAAGTAATCCTTAGAGAAAGCATTCATTTAGATAATTTAGAGGGTAGATTTTTCTTGTAATTACTATGTATCTCTACTAAAGAGCAGTGTTTTAATGTCTGGAAATAACTCTGAAGAGTGTGTTTTTGTTTTTTTCTAAAGACCCAGAAAAGTGGGTATAAATGTTTTTAATTAACAAAATGCTTTACTAATAAATAAACCGTATGATTATGACTATTTTTCTTATCCTTTGCTCCCATAAACAGGTGACAAAGAAGGTCAAGTCCATGCAGATGTTTCATACTCCTGTTAACTATGCCATGCAAGGTGACAGGGTAGGAATCTGTGTGACTCAGTTTGATCCAAAGCTGTTGGAAAGAGGTCTGATCTGTACACCTGAATCTCTCCAGACTGTTCACGCTGCTATCATCTCTTTAAAGAAAATCCCATATTTCCGAGGCACTCTTCAGACCAAGGCAAAGTTTCATATCACAGTTGGCCATGAAACTGTTATGGGAAGAGTTATGTTCTTCAGCCCAGCTCCTAATGACTTCACCAAAGAACCCCTGGAGAATGATTTTGATTTTGGAAAAGAATATCTTTATCAGGAGGAATATCTTTCCAAAGACTCAAAGTCCTCAGAAGAAAATAAGGAGAATGACTGCACTGAAGAAAGACAGCTCCCAAAACAACAGTGGGCCTTACTTGAGTTTGAGAAGCCAGTTACCTGCCCTAAACTGTGTCTTGTGATTGGCTCAAAGCTGGATTCCGATATTCACGCAAACACTTGCAGGTTGGCGTTCCATGGAGTGCTCCTCCAAGGGATGGAAGACAAAAATTATGCAGAGACATGTCTCCCAAAGCTTAAAGTTTACAAGCTGAAACATAAGGAAGGACAAGTGGAACGGGTAAGCTTGTGTGTGATTTAATTTGAGGATCACCTGAGATTACTGGGCTGTAGAAGAGTTAATATAGTAAAGGAAAGTTAGAGGGGAACACAAGAGAAGGGGGATTTGACAGCTGAAATGCTGATATGCAATAGTAGGGAGAGCAGCAGAAACCTGGAGCCAATAACGTGGTACAATAAAGGCTACAACTGGAACTAAGATGACGGAGTCATGGTCTTTGTTGAAGCCAGTGGCAATTAAAAATAGGACTGGAGGTTATCTGTTCATGAAATTTTTCCGGAAGCCTGGTGTTTGGGGTAGCCCAGGATAGCAGAGAGAATGTTGCTCACTCTGCTGCTAACACTTTTGTCCTAATGTACGGTTTTCATACCAAGAGGAATCATGGAGACATGCTTATATAGGGCTGGTGATATTGTTTTCACAAATTTTCATTTATTTCTTTTTAGTTAGGGACTTACTAGCTTGGATAGGTTTTTTTCTTTTCTTTTTTAGAGAAAGCTGCAGCTTGATGTTGGGTCCCAGCTGCCGTGGAGAGGGGTGTGTGCAGTGTGAACAAATGGGTGATGAAATCATTCATTGCTTTTAAGAAAAGTCCAGACTCTGGTTTAATAGAAATACTGATTCAGATGGTCCCACCCTGCTGCCGATGGATGTCTGGAGATTAGAATAAATAAATTTACAGTGTCTATTCTTGGCACTGATTGAGGAAAAGGGCATTCTCATTGTCAAGGAAGGAAGTGGGTGGCTGCCCTCCCCCTCTCAATGCTCTAGGGAGGCACTAAATAATAATGCCATGAGGAATACTTTCACCCTAAAAGCATTGTAGGGAACAGGCTGGGAATGAAGGAAAGACTGCAGTTTTTAGCTTGCCAGTTTCATAGGAGTCTATTCCTGAAACAAATTTTAGTGATTTTTTTTTGTGGTGTTCCATCTCCCCTCCCCCCAAGAAAACGCACTACGGTCAATTAATATAGCTGGTGTTGATCCTGTTCTCCTTCCTTGCTGCAGAATTTGATATGAACTCCTCCTGTTTTAATGGCCAGTTCACCTTGAATAAATTCAAATCAGGCAATTATATATTGTTCTAATTATAATTAGATTAATACATTGCTCTCATTGCTCCATCAAAGTCTGCTCTGCTTTTTTGAGAAATAGCAGCTATTATGCATTTGTGAGTTGTTTGTGAGTTGTTTTCTTTGCTCAGGTCAGCCAAATATCATGGCTTCAGTAGCTTGTTATTAGGTAGCGGTAAAGAATTAGCACTTCAGTTTTTACTACAGTACTTACAGTTGTTCTATAGCTGCCACCCTTCAGCAAAATCCCCTGTTTCTCACAAAGCTATAGATCAGATGCCTTCAGTTAGTCAGTCTAGGGCAGGCATCCCCAAACTTCGGCCCTCCAGATGTTTTGGACTACAATTCCCATCTTCCCCGACCACTGGTCCTGCTAGCTAGGGATCATGGGAGTTGTAGGCCAAAACATCTGGAGGGCCGCAGTTTGGGGATGCCTGGTCTAGGGAATGTATGCTTTGGGAGAAGTACACCTTTGTGAACACACTGTTTCCACAAAGCAGACAATTGCAGCTCTTTTTAAGAATCAAATGAAAGAGACCCTGTGTCATGCTTACAAACTACCAGTTTTCTACAATTACTGGTATAGCATAGTGGTTAAGATTGGCTCTTTTTACCTGCAGTATATGAAAATGGATATGAAAGAGCCATGCAGTTGGCCCCACCTATGAGGTTCTTTCTTACAGATCCATGCAAATTGTGCTGTGGGATTCACACAGTGCGAAGTATATGTGTGTGTACTTCAAGGGACGTTGTGGCCCATGTGAGTAAGCTCTTTGAAAGTTCCCAGTTCAAATATTACATCAGCCTTGAGCTCTCTAGGTTGTTTTAGCCAAGTCACTGTTTCTCAGCCTCTGCACCCTCTTCACATCTGCACCATGGGAATAATAATAATGACTGATTTATTTAATACATTTATATTTTGCTTTCCTTACAACGTGGAACTCAACTTAGTTGAGCTACTATGATTACTGAGATATTGACCTGGTTCACATGACATGATAAGCTAAGCTATGACTTTGCAAGACTGCACAGTCTCCCAGAGAGGAGCTTGCAGCCACTTTGTTCCTCCCACCCAAGCTAAGCCACAGTTTGGCTTGGTGTGCCATCTGAACAGAGACTTGTGGTTAAGCTCTTCTGCTCACGGACCAGAAGCTTGGCTTAGCTCTAACTACCACCTAAAGTGTGTGTGTGTTTGTAGAAAACAGGATGTCCCTAACTTTGTCCAGACGTTGAGAAGTATGAATCTAATCATCTGAGGAAATGCCATCTGATTGGCCCCAATGGGGTAAAAAGTCTCCTGCACCAAGTTCAAAAAGTGAAAGGTGATCCATAGAGTCGTGCTGTGACTTCTTGGTGCGTCTGTTGTGCAAATGTTTTGCATAACCAAGATTAGATCCTAACATGTTGTTACTTTGCCTGTGGCAAGGGATACTTGTCAATGAGTAACTCTGCTACAGTAGGAAGAGAAGGCGGATGGAGGGGGAGCCCCCTACCATGTTTGCAAAGCACAAGCTGCACTGCTTGTTGTTATTTTGGACTTGTTTAGTGAAAATAAACATATACCTCAAGGAGAACTGCTCCTTGCTGAAACCATACACAAAGCCCTTTGGTATGTGGAGATTTACTGGAAGATTTTTGGCCAACAAGGCTTCATGATCAAGTATTTTAACAGGGTAGCTTGGATACAACCAAGTTTCTGATTTATTTTTTTAACCACAAATGCTTTGAAGCCTGCATCTGGATCATCATGTGTGATAACTGCTCACACATCTTTTCCATTGTGTGGATACAGAATAAGAAGCCGCAACCCTACTATATAGTCTTGCTTGTACTGTACCTACTTTCTGAAGCACATTGCTATCATACATCTCTCTATAATCAGAGGGTTGTCTGCAACTACGTTTTACTCAAAGTAGAACTTCTGAAATTAATTGGCCCAATACTAATACTGGATACCGATTGAGCTTCTCCGTTTCTAATTAAAAGACAAAGTGTTAGGATTTTAACAAGGGCAACACAAAAATTCCTTGTAGGGCCTGTGTTGGCCATTGTACATGAGGTACAGTATTGGTGCCTTGGTTCGTCCTTAGTTTTGCCATTTAAATTCTGTTATATACGTATGATGCTATGTGATATCAGTGTTTGGCAGTAAACTGAACTGCCTAGCAGAACCTGCTTTTACCACGATTAATGTTTTAGCTGCTTTGAAGTCTGAGCATAGGTTTGCATGGTTGTGCTTGGCTGCTGATGGCATGCTAAATGTGATAATAACACAGCAATGAGGGCACTCAGTGGATAAAAAAGCACAATGCTTTCACAGGTTAAAATCCGCAGTAAAATAGGAGCATAAGAGATGTATTTATTTTTTGGCTGCTGTTCTGTTTGCGATTGAGCAATTTTGTGAAGCTTAGGAATGTGGAGATAATGGTGTTCTCATTTGAAATACTACAGTATTCATGTTTAAAAGTGAAGAAGATGAAAAAAAAAGGATGAACTTTAGTGGCAGAAGGTTGAAGGATATGGTAATTTACAAAATATGGATCAACATGGTTTGGTTAATTGGTCACAACATTTTCCAGTGAAGGCAGTTCTAAGGAAAGAATAAATATTTTACTTTTAAAATAACAGTAAATATACTTGCTTTGGCTGATGAGGCAGAATTTGGCAGGGCTTGCTAATAGAAATTGTCTATGGCCATTGCTTTGGATATTGTTAGATTAAACCATACAGTATAAACGTTTCGGCTTGCACAGGAGTTTGAACAGTCATTAATTTTTTTTAAAGTTGTGTTAGAGTCACTTACTGAGTATCTGTTTTTGTTAGTGATGTTGAGGCTGATAAGGGCATAATGAGAATGTAGGAGAGATAGTGAGTTGCACATGATTGTATGAGTTAAAAAGCAGGTTTATATGCTTAGATTTGTAACATAATCTAGCTCTAGCCCTATTCAAGTGTTCTCAAAATCCAGAGATACAGCACATGGCGAGGGGAGCCATGGGGACAAGTGTGCAGGCTCTGCCCCACCACTTTCTGTGAGTTTGAGGATGATTATTTGAAGTGGGTTACTTACTTCTACTTTTGGAGGCCCACGTGATGTTGAACCCTGATTTCCAGAGTTCTCCATCATGTGGGGAACTTCCTTGAGTGCAGGAGCCTCTTGCTGCAGATAATCGTTCTGCAGTTTGGAGAGGGTGATGGGCACAGAGCCAGTGTTCTCATCTCCTTGTGTCATTTGTTGTGCATTTCCCTGTGTATTTGTGAATTCCCAGAATGCCTGAAAATGGCTTCTGTTGTCTGTCAGTTCTAGTTGGGCACCTGATTGCTGAATCTCAGTGTTTAATGCTTTTTAGACAAAAAAAAAGGAAAAGCTCATTCTCATGGTTTTGTATCTATTTTCTCTGTGTAATAGCAAATATATAAATCTTATCTGCTAAAGGTTTAGAACCTGGGCTTTGCAGGATTCCAGCCTTTTTGTCTCCCCACTCCACATTCCCATAATCTTTTGCTGACTTCTTTAATGCAGCCCCCCCCAAAAAAATATATATGTAATTTTAAAACTTTTTTTTTGTCTCAGTGTTCTTGGCTTGAGTGCCATTTTTATTACAATGATGTTGAACTATAAAGCAACCTGTGTTGTTGTTACTGAACTGATTTAAATTATTTCTTTTTGGTGGACACTTATAACTGATCTGAGCTGTACTTCTCCAAACACACTGTAGGTGATACTGCCTAGTAAGATTTCATGGATTGGATAGGCTTTTAGAATTAGCAGAATCAATCTCAGCTTGTTTTGTTTTCTGTTTGTTTCTACTATAGATAATGGTTACGGTTCTGCATCTTATTGGTGTTATCACATAATCCTACAACTGGAAGGAACCAAAATGTAATCAAGTCCAACTCCCTGACTTGAGGCCAGTGATAGGGGTTGTAAAAAGAAAGAAAAAATAGAGAACTTTTTGGGAAAATTGCAGATTAGGGTAATTTGCAAGGGGTAATTTTACATCAGAAAATGCTCAACTTGTTTAAGGCTCTCTGTGCAGCTAGCCCCACACCTACAAAGCCCACACCTCGGCAGGGGGTTGGACTGGATGGCCCTTGTGGTCTCTTCCAACTCTACGATTCTATGATTCTATGATTCAGTGCTTCTGTTGTGAACTTGCTATGACACTAGTTGCTGTGCTCCAATCAAACTGATACTAGTCCTGAATGTGAGCATTGTATATTCCTATATAGTGCCCAGGCTTGAGACTGTCTGCCCCAAACTCTCTTTCACAGCACTGTAGACATGAAGGTTCAGGTCCAGCAGCTAGCTCCAAATTTAAACATTTTAATGCAGAGGAGGCAGGGACTTTAACATCTTTAATGATTTTGTGTGTGGAGAGAAATATGTAATGACACCTTCCTCAAATCCAATTTATTTCCCTACATTAAACCCTGGCAGACCATTTCCCTTCCCTTTAACCAAATGGTTACCCATCCTGCCTTGTGCCTGTGCCTGTACTTTCTCTTTGTTCTAATGCTGCTAGGACTGTACAGTGTGTATGTGCTGTCCTCAGTCTTCCTGTTTTGAATCCCCTTCTAGAATTATTTATTCTACAATCCTGGAGATTCCCTGACTACCCACAAACCCAACTAATAATGGGAGTCCAATCAATGAGAAGAAGGTGACCCTGCGCAGCATGAGGATTGTCACATTTTCAGGAAACCTTCAGAGATGGATAGTTAGAGCAATTATTGCTATACCTAGATAAGGGGGGGGGAGAGAATTGGAAAGCTATTAATGAGTTCCTGTCAGGCAGAATTTAACCAAAGAGCAAATACCATTTTGTATATTTGGAGGGTCTGTACTTACAACATCACGCAATGATACAAGGAAGTTTTGTGAAAGGACAGACAGGCTTCGTACAGGCCTCCATTACATTCGTGTGCTATATTCCAGGTATGAAAGTCATCCCAACAAGTCTCAGTTGTAGCTATAAAGTCACATTTCTCTTCCTGTATTAGGTGTTCAAGCTCATTTTGTTTCCCATGCTCTGCACATTAGTGAATAGACATAAGCAAAACAAAAACCTTGAGTTTCTGTTCCACTGCTATATGAATGTGGGGTTTGCAAGGCAACACCACAACTTCCTCAGTTTCTCCTGTAGTACCAAGTCCCCATCTTTAAGCGCTTATCTTTGGGCTGTTTTCTCCACCTCCACAGGATTTCGTTTTTATGTTCTCTTGATCACGTTCACCATGCTTCAGCCATGCTCATTTCCCCCATCCTCGTAAGGAGCAGCCCATCTCCTGCCAGTAGTCCATTAAGGAAGCTTAGACATGTTCTCAGAAACTGAGCCTCTCTCGCTGACACCATCTACATAACACATTCTAGGGAAGTGTTTTTCTCTCTGTATGTAGTTCTCTGCATTTACACAGGAAGAATTAGATACTAAGGTCCTTCAACTTCCTGCCTTTTGCTACCTAATCAGATGGGATACTGTCCTAGTTGTGCCTGATGGTGTCATTTGTTCCCACATGGATGAACAAGAAGGGATAAAGATCAGTGGGCATGACAGACCATTGTCCAGCCCATCCTAGATCCAGGCACTATGGGATCAGCATTCTCCAAAAGTTAACAGATCGGATCAGCACACATCCTTACTTCTCAGTAGGGAGTCCGCAACCTTTGTCCTTCTCTTCATGCAGGTGGCGATTGAGCTAGCTCTGTTCCCGAAGCTTTGAGACTCTTCATTCCCACTCAGACATTCTCCATCGGGATTGTTACAGCATCTCTCATTGAAAAGATTTTGAAAACAACAATAATAATAATTTATTATTTATACCCTGCCCATCTGGCTGGGCTTCCCCTGCCAATACATTAGTTCCAGTGGTTCAGAATGTTCCTGCTTCTAACAGTCACTCTGGTTCATGCACTTACCCTGTTTGCTACAGTTCTCATTTTCTTCCCTGAGACTCTTCCTGCTTTTGTCCTTGCCATAGTGCTCCCTGTATCCTATCTCCTCTAATGAGGCAATGAGCAGACTTGCTCATCCAGTCCTTTTACTTTCTCTTCCAACAGAGCAATTACCCCTACCCTTGCTGTTAGTACACAAGCCTTGATGTAGAAGCTTTCCTCCTACACTTTCCTAGGTACTGCTAGGATAAGGAGATTGGAAGGTTTTGCTTCCATTTTCAGTTAACGAAACTGTGGTTAATCTTAACTATTCATTATTGAAAAAAGACTTCATAAATAATAGTTTGAAGTTGGCTTGTTTCAGTAAAACATAGTTAAAACCAGGCATAGGCAAACTCGGCCTTCCAGATGTTTTGGAACTACAACTCCCATCATCCCTGACCACTGGTCCTGTTAGCTAGGGATGATGGGAGCTGTAGTCCCAAAACATCTGGAGGGCCGAGTTTGCATATGCCTGGTTAAAACTAACCCAGTTTGTGTCCAATTTTAGAAATAATTCTTAATTGTGGTTACCGTAGTTGAAAATGGAAGCAGACTGGGAGGAGCCAAGCAGATTGAGAATGCCCTGCGGGAATGCCCTGCGGGAAAGCAGATTGAGAATCTCCTGTTGGCAGTGGCGATCAAAGATATCTCTTCCCTCACTCTGCCCACCCTACAGGCAGAGGCTGCGTGGGGGAGGCTACGTGTGTGATCTCCATTTGTGTACGGGTGGCGCAACATTACACAGGAGGAGCGCAAGGCACCATGTTTCACTGATGTTAAAGGCGCAGAGGGGGGATATTACTTCAATCGCTGTGCTCCTCCTGTGTAACGTTGTGCCGCCCGCACACAAATGGGGCTGCGTGAAGACACTGCACGGCAAAAATGGACTGCCTACAGCCTCCTTCCCAGCTGTAGGGCAAGCAGAATACTGTAAGGAGGCTCTGCGGGAAAGGTGAAAAGTGCTAAAAGTAATTGAAGAAAAAAAAGCTTCACCACTCTCCCCCCCCCCCAAAAAGCTCAACTCTGCCCCTCCACAAAGCTCAGTGATTGCCAGCGAGGGATCAGCTGAAAGGCGGCCTGTTAGACATGTGGAGATGTTAGCCGCAGGGCAATCCCCCCCCCCCCCAATTTCAACAAGTCAGGGCAATTTCCCACCATTTTCTTAATTTGTGGTCCCCCAAAATAGGGGGCGTCCTATTCATGGGGGCGTCCAATACACAGAAAAATATGGTACTGCCAGATTGAATCCTCTTTAACATATACCTGACCTGTGCTTAATGGAACAGTTCATTATTTAGATTATTTCTAGAGGATCTTTTTACCCCCAACTTTTCTTTCCCCCCTTCATTCCTTGTTCTAGTTCTCTTTCCCCACCTATTGTCTTGTGTCTCCCTATGTTCCTGGTAAACTGGTGCCTGTTAATTTCCAAATATGAGCAATGTATTTCAGGGACTGAATCTGACTGTAATTTGCATTATTCTAAAATTAGAATAGACTTTTTGGTGTCTCTGAGGAGGAGGAGGTTCTGTTTAAGTATTCTCCCCCCCTCCCCACCCCCCACCCCATCGATACAATTAAACCACAAGTTTGTGCTGGGTGTCATCACGCAAAACGTAGCTACAGCATTGCAAACATAATACCACAATGCAAATAATATTTAAATCAAAAGGATTTTAAAACTGTGTACTCTGTATTAAAGTTTGTGTGTGTAAGGGAGAGGGAGAGGGACTGACTCTTCACCTATGTTAATACAGTACTATTTGTTTTTCTTTCTCTTTCTGCAAACACAAAAGCCAAGGGGGAGGGAATATTTCATAAAAAATCAATGCTATTGTGTCCTCTGGTCTAAGCCATAAAACAAGAGCAACAGAAACATTCCCTTTGAACTTGAAATCCCTTTCTAAGCTGCTGATATAACCTAAGCAAGAGAGGGAGAATTTACTAGTCAGAAACATTTGTTCTTTTTCCCCTTTCCCTTTTCTTTTCTTTTTTTAACTCCTTAAGTGAGTTTGATGCTGCACCTCTGCCCATAAATAAAAAAAATATTATTGTAATGTAGGTCAGTGAACTGAAGCGCCACTGTACACCATGGAGGATTAAAGTCAGAAAGGCAACCCTCTTCCACTCCCACTAGGTCATATGACAATATAAACAAGAAATGCAAGGAGCCTTCCAGCTTTTTCTTGACCTAATCCTTTGTTTATGCAGCACTTAAACTGACTTTTGGGGTCGTCTCTGTCTGGCATTAAAGCCCTTAAGCTTTTTGAAGTTTCCCTGAAGTTAATAAAATTAGTCTGCCTTCACGGCGAGGCCCCTGTCTGCTGCCTCAAAAGAAGAGTATGTATCCGTTGTTGTCTTTGCAACTCTAGGTTTTTAAACTTCACATTTTATAACCAGAAAGAAACTGGAGGAGAGCCTGAGGAGAGACCCAAAGCCCAAAAGGCTGCTCAGCTAATGGGCAAAGTGATTGCCGTAGTAGATGTTCTGAGAACTCAAAGGAGATCATGGCTCTATCCAGTGATTGGCGCAAAATTGCTGGTGCACTAATAAAGAGTTGGGTTTCAGTGGGAGCAAATAATAAGCTTTTCTAAAACATTTTGTAAGAAGGAGATGGCAGCATAAAAATAAAGACAGTTTCAACACAACAGTTGTTCACATTTGGAAAAAAAAAATGCTGTTTTTTGAAAGCTAGAGTTCCTGTCCTGCTACCTGCCAGTAAACAATTGGTGGCCATATAGTGAAGCTTTCCAAACAAAGAGAAATAATTTTCTGTATTTCCTGAAGCAAACAAAATATTGCATTAAATTGATACAGGTAAATATTAATTTTAGATTAGGTGTGATTTGTAAATGGGGGAAATAAGTAACGGCACAATCCAGTTGTCCTTTGCATCTTCACCTCCCTCCTTTCCCTCTCCTTGAGTCACCCTCTCATGCCTGGAGAGCAGTGCTCACTGGACAGCAATACATGCCTAAGGCCAGATGGTTTGGACCCTAAATAAAATAAATACAGTAATAAGCTTTCAAAGCCAGCCGCTGCTGAAAAGGCTTCTCAGGTCCAACTCCTATACATTCCACAAACCATATTGCATTTGCTTTTTGACTGACTATGGCAATATTCTGAATACACAATTTTTACCATCCAGATTAGTTGTGAGAAGAATTCTGTGCAGCTGAAAATCTTGTGTCTCCTGAATTTAAAATACTACTCTTGGTCCACCTAAAAAGGTCTGTCTGTGTTGCTCTGTATTTCTTACTTTGTGGGATCTGTGTGACACAGAATTACAATGTTGACTTGATGAGAAATCATGGTAGCTTGCCATTCAATAAAGCAGCATTTTCTTATTTCCTTTCATGTCAAGACTCTAGTTATGACACTGAGGCATAGAGACTTCAGGGGGTTAGTATCATCCAAAGATATTCACACCTTGGGGATTAGGCTCACTTCGTTGCACCTTTGCTTTGCCAGTGCCCCAGGGAGCATCGTTTATCTTTCCCTGTGCAACAAGCTTGCTGCCTCTTTTCCTGATTGCTTAATTATGAATCCAAAGTTGGAATGGTGACTTCCACTGGTTTAATAATCTTTAAATTAAAATTAAATACAGCTACTTTAAGACTCTGAGTTTAACAAATTGACATGATTGCATACGGTACTCCTTGCAAAGATGAATTTTTAAAAGGTATACATTGGTACCTTGGTTTACAAACTTAATCCATTCCGGAAGTCCATTCTTAAACCAAAGTGTTCTTAAACCAAGGCGTGCTTTCCCATAGCAGCAGGGGACTCAAGTTGGCAAACCGAAACACCTACTTCCAGATTTGCAGCATTCTTAATCCAAGTTGTTCATAAACGAAGCTGTTCTTAAACCAAGGTACCACTGTATTGTCATATTGGAAGCATGTTTCCTTATATGAACAGGAAAAAGAACCTGCTGAGATGAAGGTGGTAAGGGTTGAAAGGTGGTAGACATGTCAGTAGGAGTAATGCCAGGAGCCTGAGAACTGTGGGTGCATTTAGAAGCACATCTAACGTGGTACATAACATATTAGAAACCTGGAGCCAAGTAAATGACTGCTTAACACAAATATCCACAAATCAGATGCACAAAAATATTGGGGGGGGGGAGACGTGGCTTGACTGTAGTACTTGTGAGAAGGATTTAAGGAAGGACCACAAACTTAACATGAGCCAACAGTGTGATGCAGCCAGGGGTGTGTGTGTGTGGATCTGATGCAATTATAGGCTGCACCAACAGAAGTAGTGTGTCCAGATCAAAGCAATTAATAGCATTACCCTATTGTGCCTTGGTTCAACCTCACCTTGCAGCTCTTTCTCCAGTTATGGTCACCACCAGTGCTTTTTTTCTGGGGGTATGCAGGGGTACGCATACCCCTAAACATTTTGGGAATCTTTGTGCATTTGTCAATTTACTGTATTTATTTTTCCTGATCTGAACTATAAAATGGTGATTTTGTTGAGTACCCCTAAACATTTTTTTAAGGAAAAAAAGCACTGGGAACCACAGTTTAAGAAGCATTTTGACAAGCGGGAATGTGTGCAGACAAGGGCAGCCAAGATGATAAAGGATCTAGAAATCAAGCCTTATGAGTGACAGTTGGGGGAGTTAGATATGTTTAGCCTGGAGAAGAGAAGACTGAGAGCCATCTTCAGATATCTGAAGGGTTGTCACATGAAGGATGGAGCAAGCTTGTTTTCTGCTGCTCCAGAGGGAAGGACCTGAACAATGGATTCAAATAACAAGAAAGGAGATTTCGACAAAACACGAGGAAGAACTTTATGATGGTAAGAGCTGTTTGGCAGTGGAACAAACTACATTGGTAAGTGGTGGGCTCTCCTTCATTGAAGATTTTTAAGCAGAGGTTGGATGGCCATCTGTCAGAGATTCTTTAGCTGTGATTCCTACATTGCAGGGGGTTGGCAATGCAGTATCTTTTAAAATCTTTTTTTAAAACCAAGAACTTAGATTTTGTGTTTGTTTGTTTTTTGTAGCTCTGTGATGATTACAGTGTGATTGGTCGTTCACTGTTTAAAAAAGAGACCAACATCCAAATTTTTGTGGGGCTGAAGGTCAAGCTGTCTACAGGAGAGGAAGGTTTAATAGAAGGTGGCTTTGGACAGAGTGGAAAGTTTAAAATCCGCATTCCAGGTAAGTGTTTATCTTGCTGCATGCACACCTTTAGGAAAAGTTTTTATAATATCCTCAAAAATCCTGGGGAGCCCATTATTACATGCAATCAGAGAGATTCATAGCACATAAGTGGGAGGTATTGTGAAATTGGCTCATTGTGGGAGACTGTTATTAGGACTGAGCCAAAAGAAAGACGCTTCATCTGAATACAGTCATGTGAAAAATGTCCCCTTTCTGTGAACAGGGGCAAAAGGTCTTTGCACCACAGCAGCCCATGCTCTTCCCACCAGATACCCATTCAAAGTGTTAGCAATGAGTTGCAAAAGCGCTGTCTGTGCTCAAAATTGGTCTCAGCTAGCCAAATCTGTCTTAGCTGTGTGATGCTGTGGCATCAATACACTTACTATGTGACCCTGATTGACTGGGAACAATTTTTAAAAGCTGACATTTGATGGAGGTGTTTTGTTTTGTTTTATTTTACCCAAATGTTTTCCCCTCACACTTAAAATATTTCTGGTTTGCCTGTAGTTTAGCTTTGATTGTTATTGTTATTAATTGGAAACATATAACACTTTAGAAACATGAAAACAGAAGATAGTCGCTAGTCCTAGTCTTGCTGTGAAAGGACCGTCTTGCATACATAGCAGCTTGTCATGGGTTATGACAAGTAGTACAAACAGAAATCAGAAGCCTCTTTTCTTCTTTACCACGGAAAGGTCACTTAAGGTACTTCACTACCACTTGTTAACCTGGGTGAAGAGCACTCAGGGAAGCCTTTTCAAGAGGATTTGCCAAGAGCAGAAGATTTCCCTAACCTTTCCAAATAACCCTTCCGTTTAAAACTAATTTCCAGTGCTAGTAATGTTAGCTAGTAAAAGCACTTGGATTTCATATTGAGCTTGTAGATACCTCCCCCGCCCCCCCACCAGCCTAGGTCATTTATATAATGAGCAGAGTAAATATTTATTGTAGGTTCAAACTGAAAAAAGAGCATGAAAAAGTAAGCAAGTTCAAAATAAAAGGCAGCACGCAGTCACTCCTCAGGGTTTACCATGGAAGACTAAATTGCAGAAGGAAGACTACTCCTCACACAGAGATGGAAACAACAGGATATTCCGACAATTGAAGAATGGCAACAGAAAGTATTGGAGTATGCAGAAATAGCAAGGCTAACTGGAAGAATCCGACAGCAGGACAATGAAAAATTCCAAAAAGAATGGTCCAAATTTATGGTATACTTAGAGAAAACTACATAAATAAAGACACTCACAGGACTGAAATAAATACTCATAACACTTATCGTAAACATTTGGTTAGATCATAAGATGTAATGCTGTAATATAATAAAGAATGTACGTTTAAAATATAATACAAAAAATTATTAAGGAATTGTAGATATTTATAGAATGTATATAGTAAACACGCTTAAGTAAGAGTAATGTAGAGAAGCCAGAAGAGGGGTGGAGGGAAGTTAATTTGGATAACATATAGATTTAAAGGAGAATAATATTGTTAAGCTGTATTGTGTTTAAGATATTTGGAAAAATTAATAAAAAATATTGCCGGGGAGGGGGACGGACGGACTAAATTGCTGTTTGGATAGTCACAAAATGTGCACATTCCTCTCAACGCAGGTAAAGTACCATGAGTTTTGAACAGAGTTCCCTTCTGGCTCTTTCAGTACCATATTCTAGGCAACTCCCTGGCCTCAAAACATGATCCCTCACCACCATATTAAAGGTCAGATATGCTCACCCTTCCCACTTTTTACATGCAGTACTCCACAAGAAAAGTGTTAGTCAATAAGCTGCTCCTTCACTGCCATTTGACAAAATAAAAAAATTCCTTCAGTAGCACCTTAAAGACCAACTAAGTTTATATTTTGGTATGAGCTTTCGTGTGTATGCACACTTCTTCAGATACGAAAGCTCATACCAAAATATAAACTTAGTTGGTCTTTAAGGTGCTACTGAAGGAATTTTTTTATTTTGCTTCGACTCAGACCAACACGGCTACCTACCTGCCATTTGACAGTTAATAAACCTTGGTTACAGCTAGTGGTTGGTGAGGAGAGATCTTAGCCATGAGTCCAGGACCAAACGTTGGCCTAGTTCAATATGTTATAGGAGCAAAAAGGACCAAGGAAGAGCAAAGTGGCTGTGCGTTCATCTCTAGGAGCCTGAAAGGAAACTGAAAGGAACTTGGAAGAAGGATATTCGAGTTCAGCCTTTCCCTGGGAAGTTTAGAAAAGAGATGGTTCTCAGCTTGATAAGCTCAAATAATCATTTATTAGCTAGTTAGGTTTGGAACGGGGGGGGGGGGTTCTTGCCAGTTTCTACTGTTTTTCAAAGTATTTATTAGGAAAAATTGGAGAACTATACTGGGAAATGAGAACAGATGCATTATTAATATTCCAATAAAATGTACTGAAATACATTTTTCAAATTGGTAATAGTTTTGAATTGATATGAAATTAAACAAAACAACAAGAGTCTCAACCAGAGTGGATTACATAACTGCAGTTTATATATATCGTAAACTTTAACTACAGTGCAATGTGATTTCTATTGATGAAACAATTTTAAAATTTGTTCTTAACTGTGCTTTTCTTGGAGAGAGAAAAACAGGTTTCCCACTATGACTAATGTTAGTTTTAGCTTGTTTCTTGTTTGTGGACCACAGTGTTTTAATTATTCTGAATAATTACAGTATATTATGTCTTTAAAGTGAGGTGAGCGCCACAACCCCAGAGTCGTTTACGACTGGACGACTGGACTTAACTGTCAGGGGTCCTTTACCTTTTTATGTCTTTAAGATACTGATTATGAAATGTGATGTACAACCTTCTTTCACATTTTTAATCCAAAGATCTAAGAAATGGGTGTGACAAATATGTTTGCAAACCCATGAAAAATATTTGTGAATGCTTCTAATGTGGCTCTTCAATTTTTATTTCTATTGGATTCAAAGGGGTGTGTTTTGGGCTGGTATTTGAGCATAAGGCTTTGAGGATTCAGCAGATAATAACTTCGTTTCAGAGGCTCTGAAACCAAGCAGAAAGTACTTCTGCTTGCATAAAGCAGGGCCCTGATTTTCACCGATACCCACCCACTGTATCCTGTGCCACATCTTGTGGTGTTCTGATGGGTGTCCCACTCTTGGGAACAACTTCAGTGTAGTTGTGTAGGGGATATTTGTCAAATATTGAGGGGAAGAAAAAAGGTTGATTAGCGATGAAGCATCTCATTGACAGGACAAAGTTTGCAGTGCCCAGCTGTGGTACACATGGCAATCTTTTCCCCATCCTAATCTCTTTCATATATCAGAATAATGGTTTCCTCATTTTGGGGGGTGGGGAGCCGAGACTGAGAATTAATTCCAACCTACAGTACATTGTTAGCTGACTTGAGGGTAAAGCTGTTTGCTTACACAAATGGTCTACTTGCATGAGCAGTGTACTGTCGGAGCCATGAACTCATGCAAGGTCAATAACTTTCTTTCCATGAAAACAAAATCAGCAAGTTCCAAGTTTTTGTTTTCATAGAAAGGGAGCCGCAAAATGTTGTGAGATCACAGTGTCAAGTTACACTACTCATGAGCAGCCCCCCCCCTGTCAGCTGACAGCAAAGCGGCAGAACTGATGCAGAGTGACATGTCCCATGGCTGTGTTGACATTTGAGCCAAAGTCTGTTCCTGACACTCCATCCATAGCCATTCTGCTTATTATATTTTTCCTAAGGATACCATTTTTCTTTTCTTTTAACTCTACAAAAAACAATATTAATCCAAAAATATTTTGCTGTTTGGAAAAAGAAGTCAGCTGTTCTTCACTTT
This sequence comes from Zootoca vivipara, assembly GCF_965207765.1. NCBI lineage: Eukaryota > Metazoa > Chordata > Lepidosauria > Squamata > Lacertidae > Zootoca > Zootoca vivipara. Next base: position 82,203,140 of record NC_142584.1, on the reverse strand, counting down.
TTCTGATGAGCTACCTCTTCTCCTTCCATGCAGTCAGGAGAGGGAAGGTTTTAAATAAGCTATGCAAACCATGGTGTATAAAGCTGGCTTGTTTAACTAACCATAGTTTTTTGTGTTTTAAACCACAATCTCTGGTTTGCATGCAGTGGCAAGCCAGGTTTCATAGAAAGTGAAACTAAACTCTGCCAAAGTCAACATCCTGGCCTTATGAGAAGATGAAAGGCGAGCATGTGAGTCCGAGGCTCATAGTGCGCTTTCCTGCTTATGCATGTGGCACTAAACATGGGTTTAGACTTATCTGCAAGTGGGCTGTTTGGGTTTGTCTGGGCAGGGGAAGAATCCCAATTATTGGCACTACACAGTTTTCCCATAGCTCGTGGGTTTTGACTGTAAACTCTCTGGGTTGTATCCAGTGTCGGTCCTACTAAAAGTAGAACTGGTGGAATTCATAGATCTAAGTAATTTAAGTCTATTTATTTCAGTAGCTCTACTCTTGAGGTGAATTCAGATTGTACCCCCACCCAGCCAAAAGAATCCTAGGAACTGTAGTTCACCCCTCACATACCTATAGTTCCCAGCACTCTTAACAAACTACAGTTCCCAGAATTGTTGAGGTGTGTGCGTTTTATTTGTTATTTAAATGTATCGTGTATAAACAGCCTTGTTGGATACAGCCCTCTATCTCAAAGCACCCTAACCCTAACAGCATAGTTTGGTGCACATGGGCTTGGATTATATTGGCAGCTGTTGACCTGTTTAGTAGATTCTTGGCTATAGTTACTAATTTTCAAATAAAATAAAGATTTATGTTTTATTTGATGTCAGAAAGCCTGTAGCATATGGGAGCTGGCAAGTTCTCATCCCAAGTGAATTCTTGCCACCATGTGGGGACCAAGCAGCACAAGCTGTGATTACCTCCACATGCACCAAACTTTTGGAGTCTGCAGAATATTATAGTATTTTAGGACTTTGTTCCGAACAAAGCTAAAGACACAATTCCTTCTCACAGGTGCTAAGATCTCATTTTGGTAACAGTGGCCAGTGCTGCACAACAAATCAAATCAAGATTTACAGAATTGCTTGTTCCTATTCTCATTCACTGAATATTTTCTGGTATGGATCATGATAGAATTTGGCAAGTTATAACAGAATATTGTAACAAGGAGTTTCTCCACTCACCATCTAGTCTGAAACAGACTTCAGTCTTTGCCACCCATAAATGCAGGGGATAGTGACTTAAACAAGGCTGTCTTACAGAACCAAAACTACACACTCTGGAGAAAATAAAAGCATGACTAGAAAATTGCTAGATGTTTCTTTAAGAGCTACCAACATTTCATTGTGGAGAAGGGTAGTAGATATGACGTTGCTTAAGTCAAATATAGTTCACATTCCATTGTTAGGTCAGTGTTGCTTTTTTAATATGTCTGTATCCTGTTTGTGGTTTTTTAAAGGAGTTGTTTTTTTAAGTTTAGCTGGTTGAATTCCCCTCTTCTGTTCTTCTCCCCATACATATTATTCTACCTCTTGTTCTCTTTCATAAAAGTTCCTTTCACAGAGGCTTACTCATATAACCTTTTAAAGAAACAATGTAATTAATTTTTTTAAGATTCCTTAAACAGCATGCATACGAAACTCTCCCACTCCTCATGAGAACAAATGAGAGGTTTAAATGGTTGAGGGATGACTTCAAGCTGAAAGACATAACAGTTTCTTTAAAAGAGGAGAAAAACAAAGAAAAAAAGAAAAGCACCCAATTTTTGAATGCAGTTGAAACTGTTTTAGAAAAGAAAGGCTCAAGAAATGAAAGAAACTGTTGCAGTACATTTGGTGCAAGTGAATTGATTGCACAAAGAGAATACTGTACATATTCTATTTGGTAGCCAATTTTACTGTATTGGGGAATCAATTGTTAAATAATAGTAGAGTTGCGTTTGCTTTGACTTTATGTACACATTTATCTGGAAGTTAGTACCGCTGAACTCAGTGGGGTTTACCTTTGAGTATACATGTATAGGCTTATACTTTAAGACTCCTAGGGGACTGGTGTGTTTTTGCAGGTGTGTTCTACTTCATGTCATTGACACAATAATAGTACATTAGTGGTAGATTTATTCTGGATGCCCACAAGTCATTTTGCTTTATTAGTTCTTCTCTGGTGCTTGCCCATGTTAGCACATTATTGCTTTCCAGAAGACACTCTTGCACTACAGCTCAACAAAAGTAGGACAACCCACCTGGAACATTTGTGGTATGAAAAGGTGCAGGATCTCAGCAGGAAGCTATGGAACATGCATCAATTAGAAACAAAGGACCATGTCCATCCCCAAACTTTTGCAAGTGGGATTTCATGTAACTGCCTTGATAACCATCATAAGCACAAATTATAAATGTGCAAGGAAAAGGATTTTTGGAGGGGCCTTAACTTGCATTTAGAAGGTAAAAACAAGGTCCCACCCTCTGGATTGAAAAGAATAGCTGTGTTGGTGGCAGTTTTTGATGGCAGCTTAAAATCAATAGGGAAACCATGCAGGTTTGGGGGTTGCAAAGGAGAGTCTTTGGTACCCTGCTTCTTCCCTATAGCACCTCCTGTCTTTAGATCCTGCTCTCCTCTCAACATCGAATCTCCTCATAGATGTTTCTAAAAAGTGAAGGAACTCGGAAAAGCACAAGAAAATGTATTGAAGGGGCTAAAGGTAATTGATTTGCTATTGAAAGAAAAAAAAGGAAATACATACAGAGAAAGTATGTCATGATAAATTGTACAGAATGATAATTAAGCATGATTATACACACAAGAGATGTTGATGCATTGTGTAGGATTCCCCAAGAAAGTATGACACAGCCCAATCCTATCCACATTTAACTGGAAGTAAGTTACTGACTTGCAGTGGAATCCTAACAAAGTCTGCTCAGATGTATGTTCTATTGAATTCAGTAGAGCTTACTCCCAGGTGAGTGGGGTTAGGACTGCAGCCTTACTCCCAAGTACATGTGCATAACATTGCACCTTTAGAAGAAGAGTAAGTGTGAAGAAGAGCAACCGATTGTTTCATAGCAGATGCTTATTAGATGATCAAGATTTGGCTTTGTGCCTGGAGTGTGTGCATCCCCCAACAGCTTTTCCCCTTGCTGCTCTGGTAAGGTGTGTGCATAAAAGACTTGTGTAAGCAGAATCAATGACAAGTTTTGTTCCCACATCAATATCTACCCAGCTAGGGTATGGGGTTAATACCCACATTATTGTCCCTTCTTGCACTGCTCCTTCTTGTGTACGTGAACAGAGTAGCATGGGTAGAAGCTCTCTACCAGTAAACACAGATTGTCACGAAGTGTTGATGGCCAGGGTCAATTCCATTTCATTTCTGTTACTATATCAATGACTGTTAGCATTTGCTACAGAATAAATGCATTGCCTTGATTTTTGGCAGTGTGTGTTTGGTTTGAATACAGCAAATAATTCCCAGACTTTCAGGCTGCATCCCATTCTCCTGACTTGGACCTAATCAGGTTGCTGCTAGGAAAAGATTTGTACTTCCTGTTGCTGTATGGCACTTTCCCCCACAATTTTTATTTCCATGCTTTCTGAATTGTATGGCAAAATATTGTGATACATATGTGCAGTTTAAAAGCAGCAGCAGTTTTCAGTTTTTCAAAAGAAGCCGTTTATAGCCAGCATATTCATAACCAAGTGGAAATATTAGCTGTTTCCATTATACAAATCTATGGTGTGACCACGCTTGAAATACTGTGTACAGTTCTGATCGTCTCACCTCCAGAAAGGATATTGTAGCTGAAAAAAGTTTCAGAAAAGGGCAAACAAAATGATCAAGGGGATGGAGTAACTACCCTATGACGAAAGGTTTACAGTATCTGAGGCTTTTTAATGTAGAGAAAAAGTGACCAAGAGGTGATACGATAGAGGGGTATAAATTCACGCAGGGTGTGGTGAAAATGGATGGTGATAAGCTTTTCTCTCATAATACTAGAACTTGGGAACATCCAATGAAGCAGAATGTTGGAAGTTTCAGAACAAACAAAATAGAGCACTACTTCACACAGAGCATAGTTAAACTATGGAATTTCCTCCCACAAAAATCATCAACTTGGATATCTTTTAAAAAGGATCAGGCAAATTAATGGAAGATAAGGATATCAGTAGTTACCATCCATGACAGCTATACTCTACCTCAAGAAGAAGAAGAAGAAGAAGAAGAAGAAGAAGAAGAAGAAGAAGAAGAAGAAGAAGAAGAAGAAGAAGAAGAAGAGTTGTTGTTTATCACTACCCAAAGGAGTCTCAAAGTGGCTAACATTCTCCTTTCCCTTCCTCCCCCACAACAAACACTCTGTGAGGCGAATGAGGCTGAGAGACTTCAAAGAAGTGTAACTAGCCCAAGGTCACCCAGCAGCTGCATGTGGAGGAGTGGAGACGCGAACCTGGTCCACCAGATTACAAGTCCACCGCTCTTAACCACTACACCACGCTGGCTCTCATGCTGGACTAGATGGACCTTTAGCTTGTGACAAACATGACTATTCTAGATGGTACATTTTCTATTATTTTCCATTACTTCATTCTGCTTCCATTATCGTTGTTGTTTCACTCTGTCTTTAAAATGTTAGAATGCTTTATTCTTTTCTTTTTATAATCCAGAAAAAATGTTGTGATTGCTCTCAATGGCAATAAAATGGCATTGTTTCTTTGCAAATTATTGATCTGAAGTGCAAATTAACATTTCTCATTTGTATACTCTTGAGAGAGAATTATGTTTTGGGGGGAAAACCTTAAACTTAATACTTATAGAATCCTAAAATACAGATTTCAGATTTTGGTACAAAGCAACAAGCATTGACAAATCCTAGAGACTTATCACTGGAAATTCAGCAAACTTAAACTCTGTTGACATTTTAGGAAGTATCGTGTGTACAGTATCTGTATATGGTGCTGAGTCAGCTTTTCTTTGCCCTTATTGTGAACTACAGCTAAAACTATATTCAGTTTTAAAAATAGCCTTGAAATGGAATATGCACCCAACTTTCCCCAAGACTTCTTAGAAAGGATACCTGGTTTGCAAAAGACTTACGTGTTGCATTCATTTAGTCTACAGTGGCCTGTCCTCCTCTGACTTCCGAAAGACAATATGTTAATAAACTGACTCTAGATGGAGTGAAATTTAAAGCAAGAGTGGTAAACTATGTATCCAGCAACCATCTCCTTTGGTGTGAAATGCTAATTTATTTATTTTCTCACTGGGGATCCTGGGGATCCTGGGACTTGTGCTCCAACTGCATGATCCCCAATGGGAAAAGATACTCAGAGCACCATTTGCTGCAGGAGATGCCCATTTGCCGCTGCCAGAGTCTCCTCTGTCTACAACTGTGGAACTGCCTTCCTGTGGAGCTTCAGTAGGAATGAGCCCTTCTTTCTTTCAGATGTCTTCTGAAAACTGCACTGTTCAGACATTACGTCTACTGATCTTTTGTTGATCTTTTTGATTATTTTTATGGATATTTATAGACTGATTTTTATTGTATTTTATATGCTATAAGCTGCCTTGTTATATTTCAATGGAAGAGTGGGTTGTAACTTTAAATAAAAATAAATAAAAAGCGCTAGAACAGCCTGGTTAATTTTGGAGCGATGCAGCAAGTTTTTGTCCGTCTCTAAAACTGACCATCTTAGGGTTTTGTTTTGGTTTTTTTTAAATAAAAAACTTAAGTAAGAACACTTAATAGAATGTTTAATCTCAGTATGGATCAGGTTATAGAAAGAATGCATTTCAAACACATTCAGAAACACTTATTATCTGGAAAGGCAGTTATGGGGGGATGAAAGGAGGCTGTGTGCTGACATTTCGAGCCCATGTGCGTCCATTTACATGCATGCGCACTAGAGTCAAGATGCATCCTGTCCCCCACTCAGAAAGTTAACTTCTAAAAACCCAGGAGAAGGGGTTTGAGGAGGAGGAGGAGGAGGAGGAGGAGAAAAAGAAGAAGAAGAAGAAGAAGAAGAAGAAGAAGAAGAAGAAGAAGAAGAAGAAGAAGAAGAAGAAGAAGAAGAAGAAGAAGAAGAAGAAGAGTTCGGACTTGATATCCCGCCTTTCACTCGCCTTAAGGAGTCTCAAAGCGGCTAACAGCCTCCTTTCCCTTCCTCCCCCACAACAAACACTCTGTGAGGTGACTGAGGCCGAGAGACTTCAGAGAAGTGTGACTAGCCCAAGGTCACCCAGCAGCTGCATGTGGAGGAGCAGGGAAGTGAACCCGGTTCACCAGATTACCAGTCCACTACACTATGTGTAGAACTCTTAACCACTACACCATGTGTAGAACTCTATTGCCCTCTGTATTAGCTAACAAATATAAAAAGGCACCCCAGTCTTGTCCCCCAAAAGCAAAGTTGAGACAAAATGGGAACAGTCTTTTCCTAGGGGTTAGCAACAGAAAAACAAGTTGCAAGGGCTGACTGTCACTCAAGGCCCTACCTTTAAAGCTCCATTCCTTCCCTGCCATATTTATTTGGCACAAAACTTTGGTAGTTACACTGATGTGGTGGGGTTGAAGAGAGAGAAAACAAGGGAAGAAGAAGCATGTCCAAGTTGGACAGATATAGATGAAAGAGGCTTTAATAGGATTTTTAATTAATTGTGTTATTGTAGTGTTGCCAAATCAATGGTAATGGGCAAGTAGATTTTTTATACCAAATGCTAATTGCATATGGTGGCTTGGGAGGTCAGTGAGACTGTGGAATTTTAGTGGATACAAATAGAAACAAGATAGCTTGGTTTTCCAGAGATGAGTTGATATGTGCAAGAAATCCATTACAGAACATTTTTATCACTCAGTATGCTTCCTTTTTAGGGAGATCCTGCTGTTTGCATTCCTTTGATTACGTTGCATTAAAACAGGATTATCTTGGTGTTTTGGCCATATGGAATTTAGGTGGGTTTCTTTGCATCATGCCTCCCCACCTCTTAGAAAGAAAACAAGAGCCACTAGCCACAAGGCTTGATGGGTTGCATTTTTTTCATATCAGATGTTGCTGAGTAGGAGGATTTAATCCAAGAGGTGAATGCAAAAGCCCAACGGCAAACAACAGCAACAAACTCTGCAAGTTGCATTTTATTTAAAAACTGGAGATTCACTCTGCTTGTTCTTTCATAGTCTCTCTTCCCCTACCCTCTAAAGTAAACACACACAAAATGAAAACCCTTAAAGGGGTACTTCAAGCATAAATCTTCCTTCCCACTTTGTAAAAACTAGCTGCTGTGACATGGACAGAAGCTGATGGAGGCAGGTTGACAGGGAAGTAGCATTTTCCTTTATGCTCCTTTATATTGAGAGGATTAAACTCTGGCAGTATAAAAGTACTGATGACCACAAGGAGGAGGTGGATGATATTGATTACAGAGGCATTGACCAGAAGAAAACCTTGTCCACCGTCTAAGTGACCCATAAGTAATCTTTGAAACTGCAAATCACAATAGGGTAATCTGTTGTCTTGACTTCTAGTTGGGTCAGAACTGAGATTTATACTATTTGCTTTCCACCAACAGATGTAAAATTGAGTGCTTCTGTTTTGGTACATCCCAGTTGTCTGTGTTATTCTATGAAAGGCAGAAACTGTGAGCAGGGTGTTCATCTGCAATCAGTATAACCCCGGCACAAACTGCTTTCCCTCATTGTTTCCTCTTTTCAACCTCTTGTTCTGGCTCTTGTTCTGCTATCCCTCACTTGCTTCTTGCATGGAGACTATGTCTGGCTTGCTTATGTATAGTGTGTACCTTCTCTCTGTCAATCGGTTCCTTGCCCTTCTCTCAATTTTCCCATCCTCTCTTGATTCATATTGACTCCTGGTTCTCATACACTCTTGAATCCGCAACCTGAACAGGCAGTGGATCTTGGACTCCAGATTTCTGACCCAGCTGGCCTTAGATCACAGTACTGATGAGATGTCATTTGAGTTGAGTCATTTGAGTTGTCCTTGATCATTGGCTGCCATTCACCAAGTGTTGCCTTGCCCTCTTCCAAGTCCCTGCTGACATGTTTGGCTGATGAAGTTTCACAGCAATATGCCTTTCTTGTACATACTTCTGGGCTCACTCCCCCCCCCCAAAAAAACCTTTTCTTAGTGGCCAGTCACATTTTACTAGTTAAAACCCCATGTGTCTGTAGAGAGGCAGCATAGACTGTCCACAGCTGCTATGAATAATTTTTCCCCTCAGCACCAAGCCAAACTCTTTTATCTTAAAGCAAAAGCCTTCATGAAGAAGTTTATGATAATAGTGCACACTCCTTAATAAAGTAATTTTTTTGTTTGGAAGCTTTATCCATTTAGCAGGTTTCAGTGAATTTATTTCACCATGCAACATGGTTGAGTTGCCTGCGTAAGACTAACAAAAAAGAGTAGAAGCATTTAAGCCTCTAAAGCTCATCTGAATTCAGTGCTGAACAGAAATGTTTTCTTCTCTTGAAAAAAACGTTCCTGAATAGGAAGTGGTACCTAATAGTTATTGCCTGTCTTCTGTCTGCCTGTATATACCCTTTAACCTTACATCTATCCTCATTATTCCTAGATTCTTCCTATTCCTAGATTTGTGCAGCTTTTTTACAGCTGATGTTTTCATGATTGGTCAACTGCTACTAGCAGAAAATTAGGCAGTTAATATTTGTGGTGCGGGGAGCTTAATTTCATTTATGGAGTACTCAGTGCAGATAACACTACATGCTATAAAGCATATTGTATAACATCATCCCTCTGGTGCAACCAGTGCTTCTTATTGATTACATTTATATACTACCCGTCCTTATTCCAATAATAAGTATAGGGAGAAATGAGGCCCATGGGATATTCCTTCTTTGGGCTTCATCATTGTTGGGCATGATTTCTGAAAGTGAGATGGAATCCTTTCTGATTCAATATTTACGTATGACTGTACACTTAGTGGGTTTGTGTCCATACTTGATAATTCTGTTGCGCTTACATTATCAGTGAAGTTTGGGTATGTGTTGCAGATTCTCTGCTGCTTTTCATTCGCTACAAAGGTAAGAGTGGCTTGGAATGGGGTACGGTAAAAGCCCTATCTGTGAACAATCAAGGATAGAGTTCTGTAGTCCATCCCTACCAAAGGATTCTAATTGGCGCTGTCTGAGCCAGTCTTAATGCAATTTAGTTATCATCAAGCAGAAGGGTTTTATTTATGGAACAGGCCCCTCCAGAACTTCCTCCGACCTTTGAGAAACCGTGAATATGAGAGAGTTGTTTGAGCAGGCATGCCTGGCTGGTGTATGCATTTCTTTAATAAGGCAGGGATTGATGTCTCTTGCAGTGCAGGGGTTAGGTAAACAACAGGCCCTTGGTTCAGTGCTTTCCATGTTCAACTGCTTGTTTATATGGATCTCAAAAGGTTAGGTTAGCCTTCTTGACATCTCGAGGGAGCCTTCTTAGCCATGGTGTAACTCTCAAGACATAGCATCCCTTCTTAGGAGAGGCATCATCCAAATGGAAATCTCTGGCTACGGATCATATTGATGGTATTGAATTTAGTGTTCAGAAGTGCTCATTTAAAAATGCATTTTTAAACATCTGGACCTGAACTTTTTTAACTGTTCCATCCTCTATGTAATTTACTTGTTAGTAATTTTCACTGTATTCAGTGGGGTTATACCTGGGGAGTGTACATAACCTTGCAACCTATAGTCTTTCCTTGTGATTTCCCCCTCCCGCAATGTAGTTTCTGTGCAGGATCCAGCCACTTTTCTGTAAGTGAAATGTGACAAGTTCTGGTGCAGTCTTACACTTCAAATATATTCAACATCAAATGTTACTTAATAATCACTCTCCCTTTGCCCTTGCCTGGTCTCAGTTATGATTTAATTTGCAAACAGTTGTAATTTTCATATTTGTATCACAACCGTTTGAATGTATTTTCTCAGTCTTGTTGGGGATGATTTGTTGTGTTCATTTTAGAAATATTACTGTATTAACTTCAGTCAGGTAAATTAGCCTGTAATTGCCTTCCTCTCTCAGAAACATGTAGCATGTTGCTTGTGAAAACTGGTTTTAGTTCAAGAACAAACCTTGTTTCGTGTATTTGTGCTGGTTGGTGAAAGCACTCATATATATATATATATATATATATATATATATATATATATATGCCTGCTACACTTCACTAATTAACTTTATATGCATGTGAAAAGCCCAAAATGTAATTACTAGAAAACGTTAAATCCCTATCAAAAGCTCCCCTGTGATTTAGAAAATGTGGGTGACCTTTTTCGTTCCAAATATAAGGGTTCCACTAATGTGAGATAGACCACTGAAAATATTTGTGGTTGGCATGAATACCTCCAACTGAAATAAGTGTCAACATGAGCCATCAAGGGTAGATAGTGTCAAGTTGGGCAACATGACCCCAAGCAACTACAGTCCCTTCTATGCGTTGAAGTCGTCTTCTAGCCCCATGGCTGGTTGATGCAGTGCATACCGCATGGATGTTGTGGTTGACTGAATGGCTGTAGTAGTGTATGGCTAGGTTAAGTAACTGCTTGCTCCATGCCCACCTCAAGCCAGGCCCCGCCTAGTTTTGAAGAAGGCTGTTTTCTCATGTTGATTAGGGTGCATTGTATGCTTTTGTCCCCCTTAAATGACTTGTGCAGTGTCTCACTTAAATGTTGCGCTTTGCATTTAATCAATATTAATATGATAATGGGGATGAAACAACTGAAGCGAGCTCAAGGAGATTATCTTTCCTTATCCGAGTGCATCCATTAGCTAGGAATTATAGGTTTCTATTAAATGAAACTGACAGATGGGCATTTGGAGGTGGCTGTGGGAGGGAGGACGAAAGAGTGAGAGGAACGGGAGAGTGCAGGGTGAAAGTTGAAGTTTAGAAAATCTATAAAAATGAAAACAAACCATCCATCTTGATAGTTGGCATTTTACCCTCCTGGTGCACTTTTGTGATGCTCTTCTGATTCTCATTGAGAACATTATGCTGAAATTTAATCCAGGGGAGCCCAGAGGTTATACTACTATGCTTTCCTAGAAATAAGCGACAGCGTCAGGGCAAGGATTTGCCATTGACTAGAAAAGTTAGTCTTGTTCCCTTGACAAAAGTAGTGCCCTGAATTTTTTTTGGGGGGGGGGGGAAGCAGAGGGAGGGATGTATATGAAAGAAACAATCTCCATTGAAGCATTTCAGACTATTATCAAACAATAAATCAAATAAACCTCCCCATCTAGGAACTGCTGCAACAATGTTAATAGCTAGGGCTAGAAACCAAGACAATAATACTATAAATAATTGTAGATGGTGGAGATAGTGGAGAGAAAATAACATAATTAAAATAATTTTACAAGATGGGCAGTTCACTGAGATGGATGGTGTAACACAATATGTTAAAAATATCTGTTGTATAATGCAAACATGACATTGTTGATGGGAAGCATCTGTCTTGTCAGCAAACCGCTACAAATTACCCTTGCTATAGTTTCTGCGCTGGAAGGATCTTTCTTTCCTTTCAAGGAATAAGGAATCGTGTTCATGCCATACTATGGAACTGAAGAGTAGACCAAATTCACACAACTGGTTGGACCTTTTTAATGGTAACTTCTGGAAGGGGAGGGGGAGGGAGTTTGTGCATGTCTTGGGGGGCATGTTTGGAAGTTATGGATTAATTTAACAAATTGAACTTGACCCTTATTTGCTACTTGGGGAAAACCGTTGTGGCAAGTGAAGGAAGCTTGGTTGGATGGATCACTTAAAAATGAAAGCTGACAATGTGTTGGGAATATTCATTTATGACTCAAGGCAGTAAGGAATGGAGGTTTAATTAGTGTGGTAACCAAAGTATTATGGCTATTCCGCAGTTATACTAAGTTGGTTGAAGGGGAAGAGCACGATAGGAGGATAACACAAGCACTCTTTTAACTCATAGAGGCTCCCTTCTTGATTTAGAACCCTGAACTTATTTGTGAATGATGTTGCTTGCATTTTTATTGTTTTTGTGTAAACCACATAGAGCTATTTATTACATTGAATGGTTGAATACATGCATAAATACATACATACATAAGACTACAGTTCCTATCATAACAGACTGGTCATGCTATCTGGGGCCAATTAGACCTTTAGTTTAAAACATTTTAGGAAACCGCATTGGCCACCGCTGATTTAATGCAAGAAATGGCTTTTTAAAAAGAGTGTGGCCACATATTACCCACCACTGGTACAGAAGGTTTTAAAAGTAAGCACCAGCACTTGGAATTGTGCCTCCAAATGGGCTGGGAGGACATGATACACCAGTAGTTATTATTATTATTAATTAATATAATAGTTAACATTTCTGCTGTTTCTAAGAAGTCTTCCATGGCAGCTTCACATATAAGCATTGCCCCGTAATCTAATCTGAAGGTTGCCAGGCCATGGATAACTGAGGCTAGACTATCTCCATCCCGAAGGAGTCGCAGCTGGTTTACCAGCCTAAGCTGGTGAAAGGCACTTTGTGTCACATAGATTAGCCTGGGCATCCAGTCTGTGAACTTGATCCTTTAGGGGAAGTGCAACCTCATCCAGAACAGATTGAACAGCAGCTCCTCAGGCAGACAAATCACCTGCCACCAACACCTTCAACTTGTCAGGGTTGAGTTTCAGTTTATTGGCTCCCATTCAGCCTCTCACTGAAACCTGGCACTGATCCAGCACTTCCATGACTTTTGCCCTTTGCATTAATTATTAGTTATTTTATTCTTCTGCTGCAGATTCTGCTTGTTTCTCTCCTTAATAAGTTGTTTTCGTAGAACATTGCTAGTGACAAAAAAGGGAAAAAATATATTGGTGGCCAAAAGAGTCACACCTAATTAATAACTTTGTGAAATAGGTTTATTTTCCTACAGAAGTATTCAAACAGCCAGGGAGCAATCCTAGCTCTTAGCCAGGGCAGCAAAGCTAAACTGAGTTGATGGAGCAACCAGTACACTCAATATCCTGTCCCTCACACCAGCTAGGGTGGAAGATGTATGTTGTGTGGGTGGCTATGTCCCTTTTTTTCTGTTCAAGTTACAGGGCAAGTCCTGTTTACACAAGTGGAAGCCAGATATTACCACTGGATGCCACCCAAAGTGCTTTTCCATCCAGGATGCATTTATCCCCGTTTACTACATCAAATTTTGATCATGTTATCTGATTGTAGTTTCTTGTTAACCGTGTACCCTTCCATTAAATACAGAATTTTAAACCTTATTTTTCATTTCAATAGTTTACTATTTTGGCACTGTCAACAGAGAAATTACTCAGCAACAGACGTAATCACTATGGACTCAGGTGCAGCTAACAGTTCAGCTTTAGACTCGCAAAATTACAGGTGCAATGTGAATTTTACTTCAATGTGTGCTTATACTAACATAATTCCAGTAATTACAAATTTGAGACAGGACAATATGATTTAATCTGGTCATACATAAGTGGTTGGACTAACAGGCAAACTCACTTGTCCAAGCCACTAAATATACTCCAGGGGCACATATTTACATTCAGATTTGAGCAAAAGCCAGGAATTACACTAGGATTCTGTTTTTCAAGGTGATATAAAACAGTGATAATTATCAAACGACTGCATGTTTTTGAGCATTGGAAGATGCAGATGTATTGAAAATGGAGATTTTATTATTCTTTTTACAAATCACAGGCATTCATGCCGGGTTGACCTATGGACTAAAATTATTTTTATATCTACTTGAAATTTGACATTTCTCAAACATTAATGTGTTAGAAACATAATTATAAATATGTCAATCTAATGATTTTTTGGGGGGATGGGGATGTTGCTAATCAAGCTTCATTTTTGTGTTAGGGATATGGGAACGGTAGACAGGAATTTATGCTCTGGAAGCACAAACAGAAGCAAATCAATGAACAAGTATGGCTCTAGGGGAGAAAACGTTCTATACATCTTGTTCTAACATAATTGGCCTTCTGTAGCAGGCATGGAGGCCTCACAAAGAGGGCAGGAGCTGCACAGGCTGCCTGTGATTTGACTTAAAAGTTTGTTATGACCCTAAGCTATGTTCATGTTTGACAGCACATAACAAAAGCATATTTGATGTAACGTTAAACTTTCAAATCCCCCGCCAAGAAAGCGAACAAAATGTTCCTTTAAAATATTGTCAAATGTGGAAATCAAGCAACATCAGCAGGGACATGATCCATGCTAACTTTAGACAGCCATAGCAACATCACAGGGAAGCATTCTGCTCTTCCCATGCGTTTTTTGTTTTTGTTTTATTTATACAATGAAAGCAAGATGCATCCTTGGGGGTAAAAGGGTCTATAGAGTGTGGTGTACTTTATACTGTAAGGAAAACCGCTGCTTTAGAAAATGAGTAGCTTGTCATCATGATAGAGATGTATAAAATTACGCATGGTGCGGGGAAACGGAAAAGGGTGCTTCCCCCCTTTTCATTACACTAGACTTGGGACCATCCAATGAAGCTGAATGTTGGAATTTGCACTCACAAGATGTAATGTTGGCTGCTGACTTAGATGGCTTAAAAAAAGGGTTAGTCAAATTCATGGAGGATAGGGCTTCTAACGTCTACCAGACATGATGGCTATGGTCTACCTCCAGTGTTAGAAACTGAGATATGAAAGCTAGGAGCTAAATGGCACCTTAAACCTAGGTTATGGGCGCAGCAATGGAATGGAATGTCTAGGTGCACTTTTTAATAACAAGAATACAAAGCTGAAAATGAATGAACTGCAGCTAAAATATTATGTTCATTTTTCACACTGTCTAGTCCGGTGATGGCGAACCTATGACACGCGTGTCAGCACTGACACGCAGTAGCCATTTCAGTGACACGCGGCACGTGGCGGGATCTTCGACCTTACACTTCTGCATCACAATTATTACCCCCATCTCCCACTTTTAATACATAGACTCCCCCCTTCATTTTATACACCAAATCCCCCCCTACTCATCTCCTCCTTATCATCCTCACCTACCCCACTTCTCACCCCCACTCCCACTTTTGTCACTGTTGTTTGACTGCTGGTTGGCCTGCCTTTAAATTGAAACCTGCTTGTCTGACTGTTTTTGAGAGGGGAGCCTTTTCCCTCCCCCTTCCCCACCCCCCTTTTTCTTTTTAAAAATAATAATAATTAAAATACTGCAGTTGAAGGCTGGGTGGAACAAAGCTGGGAAGCTGTTAAAAATCTGGGAGACTAAAGCAGGAGACCGCGGTGGGCGCAAAAAACAAAACAAAACCGCAGGGGAAGAGGGGGTCAACCCCAATGCATTTTGAACCTCCTCTCAAGGAGTGGGAGTGAGGGGAGAGGTGGGCTGAAGAGGGCCACGAGGAGGCCCAGGCCCAACCCGAGCCCACCTCCCCAGCGGCAGACCTGTTGGAGTATGGCCTGAGCCTAGAGTCCCGCTGGGAAAGACCTCTGGGTTTTGCCTTATTTTTTTCCCTTTTTAAATATTGTTTTTAATTATTATTTTTTTAAAAGTTAAATAATTAGTTTTTGGTTTATTAAATACAGTTATATATTACAATTATACATTTTTGTTATTTAAACTATAAATATCGTGAAATTGTGGATTTTTTTCTCGAAGTGACACACCACCCGAGTTATGCTCGGTTTTTTGGCGAATTTTGACACACCAAGCTCAAAAGGTTGCCCATCACTGGCCTAGTCCTTCCCCTGCCTACCCCTCTAATATTCTTACAAGGGTCTTTTCTCCAGTCTTAAGAGAGTAGCTGGAAGTGGAGAGGCAGAAAAAGGTCCTCCTTTCCTTCCACTCTGCAGTTTTAATCTGAAATCTTAGGCGCAGTACTGTGCCCAGAGCTCAGAAACTGCTCACGCTAATTGCAAAATCCGCCTAGAACAATGGGAGTTTTGAACACTGTCTACCTCCACTGTTGGAGGTTGTATGCCATTGAGTCCCAGTTCCTGATAATTGCAAGTGGGGAGAGTGCCATTGCACTCGGGTCTTGCTTGTGGGCTTCCCATAGGCATTTGGAGCACAGACCAGCTCCACATGCCAAGAGCAGAACACCTGTGTGGTATGTTATTGCTGCTCCCGATTTTATGGCTATACAACTAATGCTAGGAGATAGGCGTTTGCTCAAAGCCATCTAATGGACTCATGCAACTATACTTACATTGTCCCTTGAGCTTGGAAAAACAATGGGAGTCAGGATTTCTGTTGAAGCATAGGCACAATTGGCATTTCTGGATTCTTCTCTGGGCAGACTGTACACATGTTCCCAGTCCACCGCAGTTGCTTTGGCATGTGGACCCCTTAAACATTTTCCAGTATTTGTATCTTGCTATTGGTCCGTATCACAGCTGGAACTGATACTCATGATATGTTGGAGACAAATACTGGCACTACTAACAAGAAGAAATGTGTTGACTTGGCTGCTATCAGGGTAGGGCCATACAAGTTGCCTTCTGAAATTAGGTCAGTCGGAGAGCTGGATTTCTCAGAAGTGCTGCCAGCATAGCTGTTCTCTAAAGGCAGGACGGTGTAGCAGCCCTTCCATTTCCATCCACTGTCGATGGTAAAGCAACAGTCTTCTGTTTAAAAGCAGCTCCAACTTTGAGAACTCTTTTGCGGTAGAGGCAGAAGTAAAACATTTCCTTTAGAAATTTCTCGCACTGAGCTAAGATATCCACAATCGTTGTGATCAGTAACTTCCTTTTGTATGGCTGGGACTTTTGAAGAACGAGACTTGCATTTTTTGGCATCAGTCAAGTAGTCTGGTCTTCATAGACTTGCCTTCTGTAGTGTCTTTGTGTTGAATGCTCTCCCTGAGGCACCAGCTAGTGTGTTAATTCCCATTTCTTCAGCTGCTGATGTATGAGTTGTTTTGTTAAACAACTTTTCTCTCTGTACAATTTTGCTTCTCTAATGTCTGTTTATTTTATTTGGTTTGCGTGCTGTATCCAAAGTCATGTTCTCTCTAATTTGTTCTTGGGACACTAAAATATCACGTTACTATGTGCATGACTGAAATGTTTCAAACTTAACAAAAAATGATGTGCTTATTTAATTTGTTGATTTTTAAAAAATAGAAACAGTAACATGCAATTTGTTAATTTATTTATTTCATTTATCTACAACATTTGTAGTCTGCCATATAGCAAAAAGTTCTCAGGCTGGCTTGTAACATAAAATAATATTTAGTAAATGTTCAGTAATTGACTGTGTGTATATTGTTTTTATGTGTTGGAAGCTGACTTGTGAGGGCTTAGCTCTAAAAGATCTCAAATAAAACAAGCTAAGTTCATTAAAAATAAAATGGAAAAATCAGTAAAATGCAAAGCAGCGTAAAGCACAAAGAAAGTAGAATAAAATGGTAAAAGTAAAACAGAATTAAAAGCTAAAACACATTTTAAATCCAAGAGAAAATAAATAGCCATTTGTCTGGAACTTAAAATATCACAATGTGGGGGAGAAGAGGTGCTCTCCTTAATAACTACCCACTGCACCTCACCTGGCAGGGGCACTCAGGAGTAATCCTTCAATATTGTTTTACCATTCTTTTCTATTGCTTGCGATAGTTTTCATGCTTCTTTCACACAATAAGTAGATAGCTGTTAGGTTTGGTGGTATAATAAAGCTTCTAGCAGAAGTAATTCCTTATACAGTCATACCTTGATATCCGAACGCTTCGACTTCCGAAGGTTTCGGTCGGCGCATGCGCAGAAGCGCAAAATCGCACTTCGCGCATGCGCACAAAGCGGCGCTTCGACATCCAAAAACCTCGACTTACGAAGACGGCCGCTGAACAGATCGTCTTCGTAAGTCGAGGTACCACTGTATATATATTACTATCAAAATTGCATGATTTGTCTGTACTATAATAATGAAAAACCCTGTCTTGCCCAAATTTTGGTGCTTCTGACAGTGAATGGTAAGACAAAGTTAAGGAATGCTGTGCTGTACATTTGGCTGAAGCCTTTTTAGATTGTAGACACACTAGTCTGGAGCTCTATCAATTTTATGTTCTGTACAGTACCCTCATTTACATATACAAACCATGGTGTAGTGCAAATGAGGAAATTGCAACCACTTTGCTCCTCCCACAGCCATTTGATGCTGCACTGAAAAAGTTTGCTGACCCCAGTGTTAAGCCAAACTATGGCTTGGTTTATAAGCCATAGTTTGGCTTAGCACAGGGGTCAGCAAACTTTCAGCAGTGGGCCGGTGCACTGTCCCTCAGACTTTGGGGGGGGGACTATGGGGGGGGATGATGCAAGAGCAACACGAACCCTGGTGGCTGCTTACCTGTGTCTTGTGAGCAGCAGGGGCTGGCGGCGGCAGTGGGGGCGGGGATGAGCGGTGCGTGAAAGGGCTCTGGAGAGGGGCTGCTTAAAATGGCGGCCACTCGAGCGCTGCTGCTGCTGACACCAACAAAGCCCAGCCCCCTTCCTCCTCTAGGCAGGGCTGGGAGAAGCCAAGAGGAGGGAGGGAGGAGGCGCCGCCACCGCCGTGTGAGGGAGAGGGAAAGAACATGCGCTGGCGATCCACACGGCGATTCCCGGACCATCCGCGGGCCGGATCCAGAAGGCAATTGGGTCTGATCCGGCCCGCTGGCCTTAGTTTGCCTACCCATGGCTTAGCATGTCATCCACACCTGGGCTTGTGGTTTAGATCTCTCCAGACAAACTACAAGAACAAACATTGGTTGCAGCTTGTGGTTTGTCTGGAGAAAACTAAACCAAAAGCCCAGGTATGGAAGCCATAGTAAGCTAAACCATTGCCTGCTGCAGTGAAGCTGCAAAATGATCAGGGAGAAGTAAAGCAAGCATGTTCTCTTTAAGAGCTTGCAGGTTTGTTCAGTCGCAGTGAAGGTTTGTTTTAGTACATGAAGTCTGCAGCTTACACACATTTTACTTGTGCATATTCAGCTTTATGCACTTAGAATTTTTAAAAATAAAATAAAAAGGGGGCAGGTGTCTGAGGGGAAAGTTTTTGTCAATTGCAACCACCATTGCACCCAATTTATTTTGAGTATACACAATTTTGGCAATCCCCGAAGTGTAACCCCAGCATAAGTTGCAGTCTTACTGTATGTATTACATGTGAACCACACTAGTACCTGATCCACTGTTTAGTTCGCCTGTTGATGCAGGAATACAGAAAAGGCATGATGGTGGTATTATAATAATAGTTTGTATGGAACTCCTTATCAGTAGCATTTACATTTACTGGGCCTTGCACATGCGAATGCTAATTCTGTTGTTGTCACATTAACATGGGGAATATGTATGTGATCCTAGTTTAATAGGCTGTGGAACTGTGATATATTTGCTAAAAAGATAATATGTTCTAACTATCATCTTCAGCTGCTACCGGTAGTTAAGTTTAGCTATTTAGGAAGAGAGAGAATATCCGCTTGATCATCTGAAGAAAAAAGAAATTCAGATTTTACTAACATCAGGAAGCAAAGGCCTGTTACAGATCAAGAGTACCACAGCCAGAGATAATTGTTTAAATAAACAAAAAATACTCCTTTGGCTGCCCTTTGTC
This sequence comes from Zootoca vivipara, assembly GCF_965207765.1. Taxonomy (NCBI): domain Eukaryota; kingdom Metazoa; phylum Chordata; class Lepidosauria; order Squamata; family Lacertidae; genus Zootoca; species Zootoca vivipara. Next base: position 82,183,598 of record NC_142584.1, on the reverse strand, counting down.
TTCTCAGGTGACGTGCAAATGAATACAAATTCTAGCATGTTGCTGAATTTTAAAGCACAGCCTTTCATTTATTAACCGGCTGAATGTGCATACTTGCCAGCCACATGCTGTACTGTGTGTCAGATGTACCTTGGACCCTATATGCATATTATTGCTCTTGTAAACATAAAGAATATCCTATATGCTTCCTTTGCATGCAGATTTTCTGTCTTGGGACTGTGTTTCCTCATCTTGTGTGGCATGTTGTATACTTCCAAGTGCACATCCACATCCTAAAGCCTTTCAGGTCAAAAAGTGAGGCTAAACTTTTGAACCCAGCTGCTTCCAAATTAAGTGCATGTGCAGGGACCACCGGAGCTGGGGGGTTACTGTATTTCAGGAAAGTGCCAGACACCAACACCCACACACTTGTAACTGTGCAGAAGATGACAACTACTTCTTCTAGAGCCTGAGGGATGACACTTTTGAAAATACTCTGTCTTTTTTGCCCTTTTCTTGTCACTAGAAAGGACGAGTGGCAGTTCAGTGACTTCTCCCTTCGTTATGGAAATGGGACCGATACAGTAATCAGGATGCTACATATGGAGCTTTTTAAATTACTGCTCTTCACTCTTTTGTTAGCCTTCATTATTCCTGAAGATTTTTTAAGTCATAAAAATGGCATTTTTAATATGCAGAATTAAAAAAAATGCAATATGAAGAATACTCTTACCTTTTAAACCAGTTATCTTCGTTTCTGCTCTAGGTATTTTAATTGAAGATTAACTACTGTTAAAGAGTATACAAATTTAGGTAGTGTATATTTGAAATATTAAAATAGGCCTCAATAAAAGGTGAGAATAGGGTAGCCTGCCTATTCTAATTTAAAATTGCTGAGCACACTCACGTACAAAGAAGTCAGCAAGCTGATCTTCAGGTTCTATGGCTGCACAGCTTTTCCCCCCACTGATGAAATTAACTAAAAGTAACTTTCCCACCAACAACTTCAATATGCTCACTAAATGTTGTAATGAAGTAGGCAACACTCCTATCCATAACGCTGAATCCTCTAACTTTTGCTTAATGTCATAAATGGTGAACCTCTTTTCATAGAAATGAACCTCTTTTCATAGAAATGCAGAAAATTCATTGTATTGTAAAGTGAACACTGAAATCCCATAAAGTAAATCCAGTCTGCAGAAACGCACCAGTAGACCACCCATTCATTTATGCCTTTTTACCTGTAAAAGAAGGTTTTTAGCCTTAGGCACCTTTCTCCCACCTGACTTGAGAACAGAGCAGAAATGGAGGCTGGACTGGCCACTTTCCCTACAGTATCCCTTATCCTGAAATGGCAATGTTGTGGGTCTTTCAGAGCATACTTGGCCAACTATTCTGCAGTCAGCATGTGGCTCTGGTCAGGGTTGAAGGGACTTCGCTCCTTATTCCTGTGCTCTGTCCTAAATTGACCCTAAATTGACTTGATGTGAACTGCCGCAACGTGAACTACTTTGAGGATGGGAGTGTAACTCAGTAGCAACGGATGTACTTTTTATTCAAAAGGTCAAAGATCATCATCATCATCATTTTATTTGCATGCCGCCTTTCCACAGTTAAAAACAATGTGGCTTACAACATGACAAGATTTACATAATTACAGAAGTCATAAACAATAAATAAACCTCATCAAAAAATGCACAACCATATGGAAAACAATTTCCACAAAAATCTAAAACTAAGAATACAGCATTAATATCACAGTTTAAAATGACAAAGGTAAAAAATAACAGCAATTTAAAAAAACCCAACAAAAAAACACCGGAGCCCCCTCTGCCTAGCAGCAGCGGTGCAACAGTCCTTTATGGAGCCCATCAGGCCCCACCCTAGACCAGGTGGTGAGTGGCAGGTGATGAGTGGCAGATCGATATGCGGCATCTCCATGAAGGGCTGGAAATGACTCTTGTCTGAGATCTTGCATTTGGCCCGAAGGGAAAACCTCAATAATATTGTATTGTATTGCAATTTTCCAACAGGAATTGTCCTTGAAGAAGAAGAAGAAATTCCAAAAAATATTTATAACCACACAAAATCTTTCTGAGAGCACTTTGAAACCTTTGCCCTCTTTTGCTTTCTTGCTTCATGTGTCTCCCCCCCTACTCCACCCCCACCCCACTGCTAGTCAGTGTAGATGAATCAATGATATGACTTGGTACAACATACCTTCCTACACAGTCTCGTAAAGTATTGTTAAATATTACTCCTATACAATATACTTTCGGTTCTGGGGGACTTGTGCCTTGGCAGGGCTTAGTGAAATGCACCTGTAATGGGCTTTCACACAGAACTAACCCAAGAATAAAAATTCAGGGTGATACTTGTATATTTGATAAATCAAAAGAATACGAAAGTACTTGTTTGGGGCTAAATAAAATTAAATGCTATTCCACACAGTATGAGCATTCCAACCATGTTGGTGTGTTCAATGATACAGGTTTTCCCCACCCAGTCAAAACCCTAAGATGAGGAAGGATCCTAACTGAGGGGGAAAGGCCTTTGCAATTTGCCCTACCTATGTGGTTGCCCAATTCACACACAGTTGGGGAACATACCACTATAGTAACCTGATTGTAGTTTGGTATCCAATCCTGCCATGCTACTTGGATTTCAGCCGATACTTGTTCAATTGAAATCCAAGCTGCCCAATGCTAAGACTTAGTTTTCCAGCTATAAATGCTTTGGGAACAAGCATGCTGAGTCCTGTGCTAGTGCTACATGGCGGCAAACATATAATTCTAACATTGCAGGCGGATATGTTACTGTAAAGGTTTAATATTGAAGACCAAACGGTGTTAAATCTAAGCACTCAGGCTAAAATGATCTGTAGAGTAAGAGTTTTAAGTCAGAATAGAATGAGTAAGCAGATTTACTCTTGGGTTTGACATGTCTGCTATTCCCAGTCAGAATGTACTTGAGTGATAAGCAGCTGCATCAAAAGGTCCAAATACTCTGTGCTTCAACACCTTGATGTGCAGGCATCTATAGCTGAACTGTTGTACGTTTCCATAACAGTGTCATGAACTATTGGAAGACGCCTGTAGGTTTTTCCTACTGCAAATATATCTTGACTACCTTGCTGCCTTAACTAACCACTCCCTCTCTCTCTGCATACTTAAACATAGGAATGTTATAATTGAGTTGACTAAAGTGGCGGCTAAGGGGGAAATCTCTATCAGTTATCTGTTTTCCTATCTTTTTAAAAATACATTTTCTTTCACAGGAAGGTAGAGAAATGGGACCAGATTTGTGGGTAGTAAATTCCCCCTTTTTCCGATGGATTAGCAACAGCTCTCAGAATTACTTCATAGATTTCCGGAGCGGAGGAGGCTACAGCTGATCAGTTATTATTTCAACTTGTATGTATGAACAGAGGAACAACAAACCTAGAGAGAAGAGGGAAAGAAGATAAAATTAAAGTGCAGATATTATTCTCTCTCTTCTAAGAAATGTTTTTGATTGATTTGGGAAGTAGAAAAAAAGGATGGGCTGTCAAGTGAATAACAGTTGCTATGTGAATGCAAAATAATTAGTTTGGTTTAAATGAAGATTCAAATCAGATGCCTTCATTTCACCACTACCTTGTCCCCTGGCATTCAAAGAAGAGTTCTGAAATACATGAATTAGCCCTTCCTCCTTCCTCCTTCCTCCTGCCCCTCATCCCGTCTAAAGGCAAAATTATAATCATCTAAAGACATTCTATATAACCATTGGTTTAGGCTTGACTTGTACTTAATGACAGGAGCTAATAGATTAGAGCTAGTGGAGATGATATGGAAAGCTCCTTACCTTTTACAAACAATATGTTCATCCAATCCATCCTCCCCCTTCTTCTGAGCTGCCTGGGATTGGGCTGCCAGGTTTCAGAGTTTGACCCAAAGTTTCAAGCTCCATCTTCCTTTCCACAGTCTGAAGGCAAAGGAATTAGATCTTGAAGTAAAGAGTTGAAAGAAAATGGGCAAACCCTTTTCTCACTGGTGCCATTCCCTTATTGTAAAATTAAAATCTCTCATTTTTTTACCATGTCCATCCGTCCCGTCCCCGTCCCCCCCATCCCCCGTCTTGCTATATCTCTCTCTTTATATTTCCTTGTAGAGCTGGTGCACCATGGTGGCTAAGAGACTGAGTGACAAATCAAATGTCTCAGGTACAAGTTTTGCCCCTGCCATGAACTCACTAGAAGGCAGAGCACTGTCAGTTTCATCTCCCCATTAGCAACATGGGGGTGATAATGTTGACCTACCTTACAGGGCTGTTGTAAAGACTGCAACATGACAATACTTCAATACTCTCTCTAAAGCATTATACAAACACTTCATCATCATTATTTTTCCCTTTGGGGGAGAGGCAGGCATAAAGGAGGACAATGATTCTGTATTGTAGATCAGCTAGAGGCTTCCGATCTGTCTTGCGCTAAAATTCCCAAGTACATTGAAGGTTCTGCCATCTGCTCTCAGAGGCACTCTGACTGATTTTCCAATCTTGTGATTTCTAAAAAAACTTTGCAACTCAGCCCTGGAACAGTGAGGAATCTCACTGGACTTGTGGTTGTGGTTCCTAGGGTCATCCTTCAGCCTGAAGGAAACTATGTCCCCTTCTTTCTCCTTTGCTCTGCAAGGCACCAGGATTTAAATTCCTGGAGACTTCTTTATTCGGATTTATCCTCTTCTCCCAGAGGTTTCTGCTCCATAAATAAGTTGCCCCTCCCCAAAGAGCCTTGAGTAGCATACATGGATATTCCCACCAGGCCCAGTTTTGCTTGCGTTCAGTGGTAGAAAATGTATTATGTGTCTTCACAGCAATCACCTTTGGTCCCACCAATGCAAAGGTGAGGAACCTGCCACTCTCCAGATGTTGTTGGATTACAGCTCATATTGTTTCTGGCTGGGGCTGCATGGAATTGGAGCCCCAACAATATCTGGACTGGAGGGCTACAGGTTCCCCAGCCGTAGACAAAATTGTAGAGTTGAAAAATACCATGAGGGGAATCTAGTCCAACCCTTTGCAATGCAGGAATCTTTCATCCAACATGGGGCTTGAACTCACAGCCCTGAGATTAAGTCTCATGCTCCACTGACTGAGCTATGCCTCTGTAGCTCCACCACCAGATTCCAATCTTCTGTGCTTCCTTCCTTCCTGCCTGCTACTTTGCAGCTACTTCACATTATCATTTCCATTGTTTGCAACAACTAAAAAAAACCCCTATTTATCTCCTTTAAGCTACTGGCATTTTACCTAATCCTTCTGGCCCTAACAGCTACTGAATCCGTCCTGAGGAAGGTCATCTGTGCTGCCAGGTTTGTGTTTTATTCACCTTTAACTTCCATAGGGAAAAAAACTGTTATCACTGAGCTGAGACATCACAGGACCCAGCAGTTAGCAGCCACCAGCAGCTGGAAGGATGGGATGAGAGCGTTATGTGAACATCTAAGACTCTCCGCCTCCACCATCCAATAACTGACAGCACCAGCTTCTCTATGTTCTGCCAGGCTCTAACAGCCTGGAGTATTTGGTGAAACTTCTTTCATCATGTAGAAAAGATCGAGCTGTACATCTCTCTGTGGTTTTATTTAAAGGTTCAGCAATTGGCTTTAATTAAAAATGCATAGAAGGAATAAACTAGCCAAGCAGGCAATGGCAAGAGCAACTTGAAATGCAAGGAATAAAATGAATGGAATTAGACAGTGGGCTACAAACACCCCCACCCCCGCCAAATATATGCACATGCGGTATCTTGTAATGAATTTCCATCACAAGCCAATGTTGGCTGAAAAGCAGGGCATAAGTATAGTTAATCTATTGTTGTGGGGTAGTGAAAATATAAAGTTGCCTTGTTAAAAAATAATAATAAATTATTGTTTGATCAGCCGACAACCCATCCAATCCAGCATTCCCTCCCCAGTATAGTTCAGCCAGATTGCTTTTAGAGTATTCTCAAACAGGGTTTGATAGGGGTGGCCACCTGCTGTTCCCGGAGGCTGTATTCAGATTCAGCGCCAAACAATTGTTCGATGCTACGTTCAGCCTCATGCCCATGCGCTTTCTTCTCCACCTTTGTTCTCTTCCTGGTTTATGAGAAACCATAGCTTGCCGTTTCATCCTAACTGGCTCTTGGGCTTGCCGATCGGAAGGTTGGCAGTTCGATTCCCGATGACGGGGTGAGCTCCCGTTGCTCTATCCCAACTCCTGTCAACCTAGCAGTTGGAAAGCACGCCAGTGCGAGTAGATAAATAGGTACCGCTGTGGGGGGAAGGCAAACGGCATTTCCATGTGCTCTGGTTTCCGTCATGGTGTCCTGTTGCACCAGAAGCCGTTTTGTCATGCTGGCCACATGACCTGGAAAGCTGTCTCTGGACAAATACCAGCTCCCTCAGCCTGTAAGCGAGATGAGCGTTGTAACCCCATAGTCGCCTTTGACTGGACTTAACTGTCCAGGAGTCCTTTACCTTTTACCTTTGGGCAAAACATAGTTTGCCTTCATACCTGAACATCAAGACCTTTGATTCTGATTTGTGACTGAATTACGCTTTGCTCAAATCGCAGTTGGCAGAATTCTGATGCAACAGCAAATTAGCAAACAGCAAATTTAACTGTGAAAGCCTTGCTAGGAAAAGGATAGGACCTCTTTCCCCCTACTGGTGTATTGTGGTTTCTCCTTCACAACATCCCTTCAACATAGGAAAGAGGTTGGGAATGTTGCAGTGTCTGGTACTTGGATCTAGGACAATTAAGGCTTAAGTGCCTGCTCTATGCAAATGTGTGGGATGATTTCCCAAGAGCTGCATTTTGTGAAGACAAGCAGTTTCTGATTATTTTGAATTGAGAAGCAACGGGCTGTAGGTGTGCTTCACCCTCTCCTGTCTGGTTTTCCACTCCAGATCCACCCTTCTCTCCCCCCCCCCCCGCAGCTGGCAGGTGTAAAAGTGTGTGTAAGAGGTGTCAAGGTAAAGGGACCCCTGACAATTAGGTCCGATCGTGACCGACTCTGGGGTTGTGACGCTCATCTCGCTCTATTGGCCGATGGAGCCGGCGTACAGCTTCCAGGTCATGTGGCCAGCATGACTAAGCGGCTTCTGGCGAACCAGAGCAGTGCACGGAAATGCCGTTTACCTTCCCTCCGGAGCGATACCTATTTATCTACTTGCACTTTGACTTGCTTTCAAACTGCTAGGTTGGCAGGAGCAGGGACCAAGCAACGGGAGCTCACCCTGTCGCGGAGATTCAAACCGCCAACCTTCTGATCAGCAAGCCCTGGGCTCTGTGGTTTAACCCACAGCACCACCCTAAATAGAGGGAAAGCAGTGAAGGAGGGGTGGGGATTTGAGGTGGGAAAGGTTTAAGCAGGTTACACAATCCTGCTGCTGCTCTGCTCAAAATTACTTCCTCCTGAAACTTTCAGGGTTTCTTACTTGGAAACATGCATCCCCCCCCCTCTCTCTCTCACACACACACACTGTGCATGGTCTATCACTTTGGAAAAAGGACATAAACAATCTGATACCTTTTTATACTGTTAGAATGGAAGGGGGGAATGAATGTATCTTTAAGGATTCCAGCAATTAAATGCATGCTGTTGGGTTTGGCTCAACCTACAAGATATAAATAGGGCACTATGTTATGGAAACTTCAGAAGTTTTAAAAGTCCATTTTAGGAATAGAAACAAGGCGCAATAGGACTTATTGTGAGGGATACACTAGCAAATTGTCAGGCTGCTTCAGCGTGCAACAAAAGATTCCTGATCTCTTTATAGTAGAAAGTTATAGGGAAGGAATTCATAGGATATTTAGACTGAAAACTTTGTAGTGTTTAATGTGTTCTTGTGGCATACTTCATTCATCCTTTCCCAATACCTTATTTGTCATGTAATAATTAGTTTAAACTTTCATCTACTTCTGTGGATAAAGACATTTTCATATAACTTTGGGATTTGTGTGTATGTGTGTGTATGCTTGTGTGTGTTTTCAATCTTTCTTCAAAATGCTGGTTGTGTTTTTTTTATAACAAAAAAACACCCATGAATATATTATAATTTCAATTTTCATGGTGTGTGAAAGATTTCTGCACTGGGTCTTTATTGTTTTTGAAGAATTCCTCACCCTAGTTAAGAAGCTTAATATAAATTAAAGAAGGTATTAAGGAACATTAAGACATCAAAATGTGGAGCGTTCTTTTCCTTTCGATTGCTCCAAATGCAAACAAGTTGAATAAAATGCAATCAAAGGGCCTGTTTGGAGAACATTGAGTGGCTTTATAGCTGTGTTGTGGAGAACCTCTGGTAAGAGCACAATTCAAATAAAAAGGCCTTTCTTTCCTCTTCCTAATTCTCTTTGTTGTGGTGACAACAGAGTACAAGTCTGATAAAAATTTAATCACCTTATCTTTTTAAAGCAAATTGCATATTTGTTTACACACAATATACATAACATATAAAAAGAAAAGGCTGCTATCCAGCCTTCTCCTCCCCCCTTCTCCTAATCGCATTAAAGGCCCTTGCCTAGAAGTGTAAAATAATAATAATAATATAAAAATTAAATGTTCTTTATTCCGAAGTCCCATTGTTCAGGATTCCTTTAAAACGGCAGCCCAGGGGAAGATGAATATCGCCCAACTTAAACCCTGAACCAGCTCCAAGCAGCAGATGCCTCCAGATAAGTCTGCGGAGTTGGGCCAGCTTAACCGGCTTCTGTGGTGCCTACTCCGCATCAAGAGTTTCAAGCAAGGTGGTAGGATTACCAGTCTACAAATTTAGCCCTTTGAGTGGGAGTTGCGTTGTAACACAATGGCTTTTGATCCTGTGTCAGTTCTGCCAGCCTGAATCTCCCCCCCCCCCCTCCAAAAAAAAAAACCCAGCACTGTATGCATTTCTTGAAAGCTGGTGTTGTAAGAGCTTTTGTACTGTTTTCCTCCCCTCTTGCCTTTTTATTCCACTTCCCTGATGACCATTTAGCCCTTTACACTGTTGAATTGGTGCTCACCTTAATGTAGAACAGAGGAACACCTTGCTGTAAGTCTCTATGATGTTGGGGTCAACTTTGAAGGCAATGCAGACAAGCAGCTACTGCTGTATAACTGGGATGTGCTTGGAAGGGACGAGAGTATTCATAGATATTACAGTGGTGCCTCGGGTTACAGACGCTTCAGGTTACAGACACTTCAGGTTACAGACTCTGCTAACCCAGAAATAGTACCTCGGGTTAAGAACTTTGCTTCAGGACGAGAACAGAAATTGTGCGGTGGTGGCAGTGGGAGGCCCCATTAGCTAAAGTGGTACCTCAGGTTAAGAACAGTTTCAGGTTAAGAACGGACCTCCGGAACGAATTAAGCTATTAACCTGAGGTACCACTGTATCCAATTCCCCTCCCCCCATTAGATAGAGCAGGCATCCCCAAACTGCGGCCCTCCAGATGTTTTGGCCTACAACTCCCATGATCCCTAGCTAACAGGACCAGTGGTCGTGGAAGATGGGAATTGTAGTCCAAAACATCTGGAGGGCCAAAGTTTGGGGATGCCTGAGATAGAGACAGTTGTGTGCTTCTTTCATTTTATGTTACTCCAGCTAATAGGTGTGTGCAACTACTATGTGTTGGGGCTCAATAACAAGGCAAATTGGGGTGTTTCCACTTTTCTGTACACTGTTTTTCTATGTTTCTCTGTTTCTCCCATCTAGGACCATAGGCTTCATAAGAAGTGAGGCTATGTAAACGCTGCCTACAGAGCGCCAAAGATCTCTGGATAGGTTTTTGGGGGTTTTTTGTTATAGCAGAGCAGTGGAGAATTTATTTTTTAAACTAAAAGCTTAATTTAATTCTTTCTTTTTTAAAAGTCTACTCTGCTTGGAAAAAGCACTCCACAGGTATCCACAGGTAATATTAAGGGCAGCTTCACCTTATAATGGCTATTGAAAATGTCCCTCACAACAGCAGAAAAGACTCCTGTGAACCTGCTATTTTAAAAAATGTACAAACTAATATGGATTCTGGAGCTTTAGTTGGTCTGTTACAGATATTGCCCTAATATAGATCAGGGAGGAAAGTGTATCCCTTTTGCTTCTCCACAAAAGCCCCTGGACCTATTTGTCTGTAATTTGAGAGACTTGATTCACCCTGGAGTAGTCCCTGTGCCTACAGATTTAATCTGTTTCTGCCAAATGGGGGAAAGTTATAGTCATAATTAGATTCTCCATAAAAGTGAATGGGGAGCACAGAACTTCACTTCATACAAAACAGCTCAGAACCCAAATTACATATCAAAGTGGACAGAGTACAGAGTGAGTCAAAAACAGATCAGAATGTCTTTTTTAAAAAACCACACACACACACAGTTACAAGCATTGGCCATTGCTTGCTTAGAATACACAGCACCATATTGATCACCATCATGCTACCTACTAAGCACTTAAATCAGTCAACAAGATCCCACCCCTTTAAATATTGGCCAGGATTCAACTAAGTTGTTGTGTGCGTGGAACAAGGTCTGCTTGCACAATGAGATTCTCTCCCACCCCCCTAAATCTGTTCTGGAACATTGGGGGAAACCCCCAAAACAGGTTAAGGGGCTTAGAGAGAGATTGGAGTGTACCTTGTTACCCTTTGTGTTAGCGCTATGTTTAATTCCACACATCATCCCTTTCCACACTGTAGAGTGTCACCATTGGCAATCGAAAGTGTTCACTGGAACTTTCACTTCCCATTTGTCTCATAGTGCTTTCCGAGAATGAATTTTCATACATTAGTAAGGGATTCCTGTAAGCAATTCTGTATTTGCCCCCCAAAGTTGTGTGTTTTTTTTTAAAAAAAACCTGTAGAATCGCTGTATAAAAGACAAATAGTATAGCTTTGAGGTCCCATCATTGTTTCACTATCAACATTTTTCTTGCTAATCTATCTTTTTTGACAAAAATATATCAAAGACAGAGGTGATAGTTGATCTTAAATAAAAGAAAAAAATTAAGCCAACACAAGGTCACCCTTGCTTTTAACTCCAGCCCTCCGATCAGCAAGCAGGCACTGAAGAGTGGCAACAAATGCACACCATCCCTGAGATAATGGAAACTAATTATGTCTGATAAAGCCTAACCTCTTTAAAAACTTTCCATTGTTGTTCCCCACCAGGATTACATGGAGCACTTGGGATGCGTCCTAATGTTTCAGCTAACAGTGAACTAGAGACCCTGATTTATCTAGTGCTGGACTCTTAATGAACAGGAAGACTGTGAGCCACAGATCCCACGTTGTTCTGTTCTTTGCAGATGCTTGCAATACCACCTGTTCTACGTGCTTAGCTTCTTCTAACCCACCAAGGTCTGTGCTCTGAAGACTTTTTAATGCCAAGGACAGGCAAGCAGCTAATGCAAGGTCATTGGGGCCTATGCAAGCCAGCTCTGTTCTTTTGTCTCCCCATCTTTCCTAGGGTTGATAAGCTCTTCTCCTAATAAGCTGGATATCAGCCACACCGTTTTTTTGAGCTCAATAGCTTTGCAAGTTAAACACTTTATATTAGTAAAATAAAAAAAATTCCTTCAGTAGCACCTTAAAGACCAACTAAGTTTTTATTTTGGTATGAGCTTTCGTGTGCATGCTCATACCAAAATAAAAACTTAGTTGGTCTTTAAGGTGCTACTGAAGGAATTTTTTTTATTTTACTTCGATCCAGACCAACACGGCTACCTACCTGTAACTTTATATTAGTTGCATACTTGAGACATAGCTGCCAAGTTCTCCCATTTTTAATGGAAATTCCCTTATGCTGAATAGGCTTCCTCGCGAGAAAAGGGAAAACTTGGCAGCTATGACTTGAGATTTGATAATTGCACAGTATGGTTCAAAATCATTGTTTTGACATGCGTTATTCTATTTCATCTATTCCATTGAATGGTGATGTTCTACATTTTAAGAATCTTTCCTCTGCATGCTTTACTTTTTTAAACAACTGGGTACAGGTGAAGAAGGGCATACTTTAGCACTTTTTACAGGTGTGGGCAATTGCTTTAGATTCTTTTATCTATTACATCTATTCATATATGGGTATAATAGTATTTATTATTATTATTATTAATTACAGTATGCCCAAATAATTGTGAAACTAAGCAGAATTACAGTGGTATTTTTCCAAAATATTTTTTCTTTAACTCTATAGGCCTATGTTGTGCCTTTTAATTTAGTCCCAGTTTATATACCGGTACCCAAGAAAATCAAAAGGTACGCTGTTTCCTAGACTAGCTGTAGGGAAGAAATTATGTATTCAAATGAAAGCTTCCCAGTGGCTAAAGAATCCCCTCTTCACTTAGAAAATTAGCATGTCATTATTATTATTTTTTAAAAAAACCAACCTTTCCCCTGTCTTGAGACTTTGGACAGAGAAAGAGGTGGTGTGCCAAGCAGGAGTCTTCTAATTGTTTGTAAACTTTTTAACATTCTCCCCTCCATCTTTTGCCTTTGTAAACCTTGAAATCTAAGCTCTGTTAATGTGCAGTATATGAAAGTAAGGGATTGAACCAAAGTTGCCACCTTTAATTGAAGAAGATAATAATAGTATACCATCTACTGCTGAGGCTTTAGAAAACTACTCTTCCCAAAGACTTCCACTTCTGTTATGGGAACTTCTGAACTGACCTCTCTGAACTGTTTAGTGTTGTAATTATTTAAACATAGTAGCTGCTTTTCAATTACACAGGAAAATTAGATGGCAATTGAAATTGTGTCAAGGGTGCCTGGGGACTTGTTACAGTACAAATTATCCTAAACTGTTTAGCAAAGCCTTGTTCCCACTGTAAGGGTTTAGGGGAAAGAAGGGCCCTTCTTTGAATGTCTGGCTCTGCACATGAAAGTGACGCCAGCAATTGGAAGCAATTTGTGAAATTGTTTGATTACATTAATTATGGCACCAGCAAACAGTGCTTGGGAAACAGTTGTGTTTTCTTGCATTCTTTCTTGATTGCTAGCACTGAAAGCCAAGATACAAATGTGCCTTTAAGGACTGCTGGAGAGTTCTATTGTGTAGAATTGGCACTGAGCATGAAAGAGTTGTATCCCTTCTTGATGTGAGGATTTTCCAAACACAGCTTTGGCCAGAATTTACCTAAGCTGTTCCCCTGCTCTCAGACAGCTTCTGTCTTTTTCATCAAGAAAGAGACCTCTCTCTGTAATAACCAAGAGCACAGAATAAATTCTGTTCTAGCAGTGCAGTTGAAGCAAGAATTTGTACAAGAGGATTTTGCATCCTTGAAGCCACCACAAATATAAACAGCTGTGCTTTGCTTCGTAGTGAAATGCTTCGAGGGGGGGAAATTGTGTGTGTTTCTAGCGCACCACGAATCTAGGAGTCGGTGGGCAACTAAATATTTTCATTACTTTATTTTCATCACCTCCCCCCTCCTTTCCACAGCATTAGAGATGCTGCTGAAGTTCTCCTGAACCAAGCTCAGAAGAACTTTGGGGGCTCCTTAAAACCTGCCTCAAAGGAGAGGCAAGCTTTACAAATCCCTAAATTCTCCAATTCATATTGAAATCCGAGCAGGAGAAGAATAACTGGCTTCTTTGTCTGACAAAGGCTTTGCATAGCCAGGCAAAAGATCTTTGCCAGCTAGGGATCATCCAGCCTAGCTTCAGAGACTCCCTGCAGAAAGAGAGAATCAGGTATAGGGAATTCTATACGACACTCGGAAGTAACTCCTACTGTGTTCATAGAAATTACTTCAATATAGATGCCCGTAGGATGGCAACTTTAGTTACGGGAAAGCATAAGGATACTAAATAGTAGTAAATATCCACTATCCTGATGAAGAATGGCAACGCTATCCACAAGAAAAAGAATGTATTAATCTTTCTCTTCTCTCTCCCCTCCCTTGCAGCCCCAAATCAGCTATTCCCAAAACACTCCAGGGAGCTTCACCTGAGACAGGAGAAAACTGAAGTGGAAGGTGTAGTGCCACTCTGACCTCAGCCCCACTTTAAGACTCCCCAGTGTCTCTTACGCCCCACCATGTTCAGCTGGAGAAGCCAAGATCCCAGTACACAAGCTGAGGAAAGACTGCTGCCTAATACTCCATCTCCCAATTGTCCCAAGGTGTTAAGCAGCTTTGTTTGAAGTGAGTGGCGGTCCTGCAATTGGCTGGGCTGCCCTAACCCTAGGTGACAGATGTGTGAGTGGTGGCAAGCAGTGGGAGACAGAAATAGAACAGGGCAGCCCTTCCCACTGGGCAACCCACCCTGCAGGGGTGGCACTAGAGCGGAGTGGTGCAGTCCACCACCATAGGTTTCGTTGATATGGCTTCTACCACAAAAACGGAAGCCTTCTCGATAGGGGCGCCCACCCTGTGGAACACCCTCCCATCAGATGTCAAGGAAATAAACAACTACCTGACTTTTAGAAGACATCTGAAGGCAGCCCTTCAGATTTAGGGAAGTTTTTAATGTTTGATGTTGTCGCTTTTTTATTATTAATATTCTGTTGGGAGCTGCCCAGACATGTGGGTAGGGTATTAATAATAATATAACAGAGGCAAATAATTATTGGGGTTGTACTCAGCTAACTTGAATACAAAGTAGACTTATCGAAATTCATGGACCTACTTTTGTCATGGCCATTATTGCCAACTGGTGAACTCTGAGCAAGTATTAGTTGCATGCAACCCTTGATTTCTCTTCCAGCAGCCCTTTGCACCTTGAGTGATATTCTTATATGCTACCATTTTCAAATGTTGCTTTCATAAACTCACCCAAAAGTCGTATACTTCTTTTTCTTCTCGTTTTTGTTGTCTGCATACACTGTCAAATTTGTCAAAGCCAGATGATGCCTTTGGTTTAATTACTGCCCGTTCAGCATCCCATTTGTCAGGTTGTTTGTAATGTGATAACCCTGTTCAATGTTGAGCTACTGGAATGAGAGCTGGTATGCATAATCAGGGCACAATTCTGTATTTCAAGCTTAAATGATATTTGGAATAAAGCCAGTGTGCACATTCAGGATAGCATGCTGGAATTCAAGAATGAGCCCCAAACTTGACTGTCTCTCACACCACACCTGTTCAAAAAGGGCCAAGGAGGATGTAAAAAAGCAGCCTAGCTGAGTCATCAGAAATAATGTTGGTGGGCACTTGGACAACATGCTGTATTTCAAGAATGAAGCACCTATTTTCAAAGTCCCATTCAAGGTGTAAAAGACAATTCAATATTGTATTGTCTTTGAACAATCAAAATGAAAGTAAATGTACCCTTGATGCCGAATTTCAACTATAAATCTCAGTTCAACCACTGTGCCCTGTTTAAAACTCTGCTCTACTAATTTTACATATATCTAGTCAGGGCCTGCGCTTTTCTCAACGAGAAACTTATTTTGAGCATGATCTCCCCACCCCACCGGTCACCTGGTGGTTGGCAACCCCCACCTCACCGTTACCCCACTCTTCATGGGTGCATCCCTAGAACACAAGCAGAGTGAGGACAGTACTCCCTGCCCCCATTTTAGGGAGACAACCTGGGAGAAATGGCAGTGATTTGCCAGAGTAAGACCTGATAGTGCTGGTTTCAAGGAATAACCCCCCCCCCCGACACACACACATTGAACCAAAAGTTATCGTATGAGAATTTCCCCTCAGTCTAGCAACTGCTATGTATATATGCTCCAAATTCAGTTCTTGGGATAGTCTTATATGTATAATAATTTCTTATTTGTGATTTATCTCCATAACTAAAATGTTTTGAATACTCTGGAAAAAAGAGGACATGAATCTGAGATAAAAAGATATATAGTCATTAGAAGTAGGTTTCATGTGAATAGCAGGGTCCAGATACATTATTTGTATACACAGAGCAGTAGTTTTAATATATATATATATATATATATATATATATATATATATATATACACACATACTGAATTTCTCAGGCTGGGAATGATAGTAGTAGCTCCCATTTTTATCTGTATTCATAATCTTAACAAGAAGGCTGATGGAAAAAAATCACTCTCCTGCTCAGGAGAAGCTCAGGCTAAATCCTGATTCTGATTCGAGAGAGCAACGCCTTTCGTAGAATGAGTTTGGAAATTCTTCAGGGAAGATAAAAAATACTGCATTATATGCTTGGACCTTCCTCATTCATGGATGGGTAGGGTTATAAAAACTGAATTGGGTCTAGAGATTGTGAAATATGACATCTGAATTGAGCCTATTTGAATCAGAATAGAATATCAATTGAAATTTTCAGTACTTCAGAATATTTGCAGCATTCAAATGAGGTCCGTATGCATCGTTGTAAATGTTGGTGCTAAAACTGGCTGAAGCCTCTAAACATCTAAGGTGATGCTGAGTTATTTGTGTTGCTGTGTTCAGATAGCAGTACCACATGATTCTCCTTTCCCTCTTGCTGCAATCACAGGTAGGAGTTTTCAGCCACTTGACTACACTTTCCCCACCCGACCCCTTTCTGGGGTATAGGATGAAACTTCCCACCTAAGGTTGCAAGGATTCCAGTTCTCAATTTAATCAGCTCCTATAGGACTGACTTACTCATTCCTGACTGGACGGAAGGGTAAGGTTGTTAGGGTTCATTTTAAGGAAATCCTGTAACTGTGAAAAATGGCTGTGAATAATCCATTGTAAATGAGGACTCTTTCTAACCCTTCTTTTTGGATTTGTTCAATTTTTCTCTCTCCCTTAGGTAGAGAGAGAGAGAGAGAGAGGCATGCAAGTCTATTTTTCCCATTTGAAAGCAGTGCATTTGCCTCCCATAATTATTACTTCCAGTATCAAAATTGTTTTATTAATGAGTTTTATGCTCCTCAGTCAGTTTCCTGTCACATATGAATGCAGATGGGAAGCAAGAAGCTGCTGTTGGCAGAGTTTTTCCAGCCAGAGTGTACAAAGGAAGTTAATTGCGCATCCCACTTACAATAGTGAGGGATGGCAACATTCCTCGCGAACCTCCAATAAGTAACATGACTCTGAATTCCAGAAAGGAGTCAGATAATGCCTTGTGTAGATGCTGGCAGCAAATCAAGAATAGGCTTTAGAGTTTCCTGACACTGGTGAGCATGTCTAAACTAGAGAGAGCAACGGGCACATTACGGCGACAATAGTCCCAATGCAAAGTGGTGCTAAGCAGTTAGCGTAAAGAGGGCTCTGCTGTTCAGCCGATTACCATGGTGTGATATGAAGGCCTAAAGTCCTGTCTCTGCAAGACTGCAGGGTCTGTGTAGGGATTATGATAAGCCTGTTTCTCTTACTGCCATTGATATAACTACGGGCAGGGGGACAGGGCTGTCTGAATAGGCATCATGTCAATTGTATGTTGCACAGCCCCTAGCACAGTGTTGATGGTGTTAAATATTACTGTTGTGAAGTAGCCCTCAGAAACAATAGAATGACTTCTAGCTGCAGGGATATACAATATTGTATATTGGGGATATAGAATATTGCAATATATATATAATACTGCAGGGATATATAATATTGTTGTGTGCCTGTGTGCATTAGCCACACATTGGTCTGATTGAGGTGTAACAGTCAACCATGGTTTCCCACTATATGAGTGACCCACACTCTTCCCCTCCTGTTTCACGCACCAGAGGAGCCTGAAAACACCCACTTCTGGTTTTAAACCAGCCATAGTTCCTGTGATGTCCAAACTAAGGGTAATGTGGTTTGTTTAAATTACTATAAGTGAGAACAAGCCAGGATCTGAAAGCACAGTTTGAAGTTGGCTTGCTCTCATTAAATGTAATTTCGACAGACTACTATTCGCTGAGTTTGAATATCACCGGGATTAGTTGTGCCTGAACCAGGACTTGATAGATTCTTAGTTTAGATGCTGCTGTCCACATCATCCATTTTGTACTAACTTTCCAAACTAGATATGAAGGAAGCATGGCTAATGATCAGTTTAGTAATCTGACTATAAGGTTAAAAAGGGGGCCCTGACCATCAGGTCCAGTTGTGTCCGACTCTGGGGTTGCGGTGCTCATCTCGCTCTATAGGCCAAGGAAGCCAGCGTTTGTCCGCAGACAGCTTCCGGGTCATGTGGCCAGCATGACAAAGCTGCTTCTGGCAAACCAGAGCAGCACACGGAAACACCGTTTACCTTCCCACCGGAGCGGTCCCTATTTATCTACTTGCACTTTGATGTGCTTTTGAACTGCTAGGTGGGCAGGAGCTGGGACCAATCAACGGGAGCTCACCCCGTTGCAGGGATTCAAACCGCCGACCTTCTGATCAGCAAGTCCTAGACCAGGCATCCCCAAACTGCGGCCCTCCAGGTGTTTTGGCCTACAACTCCCATGATTCCTAGCTAACAGGACCAGTAGTCAGGGATGATGGGAATTGTAGTCCAAAACATCTGGAAGGCCGGAGTTTGGGGATGCCTGTCCTAGACTCTGTGGTTTAACCCACAGTATATACTGTAAAATTCTGAGTATGTTGGTACTTGGCCAATAATAAACAAACAAACAAACAAATAAATAAATAAATAAATAAATAAGAATCTCCTCTTATGGATATTTTCAAGTCGAGCAGGGAAGTAGTAGTTGAGACTTACCCTAAGACAGGTTATTTTAAGAGAAAAGGAGAGCAAGCTATCTTTGGACTGGTTCTGTGATTCCTTGATGAACCAGAAGTGCTGGATCTAGTGCTTTTTTGTGTATGATTGCAGTTGTGCATAGGGCTTTCAAGAGAGACATTTAAAACACGACGTTTCCACTGGTATTACATGGGTATCAGTTCCCTCCCTTTGAATTTTTGTGTACTGGGTATGCACCTTGTATCTCTTCATGCTGTAGGTGTCTCAATCCAGTACACACTGTATGCTGATGCTGAAATATTTGTGATATACCAACGCTAACAGTGTTCATTGAGTTTTTCAACCTGTTTGCTTGGAGATCATTTGACATAAAGGGGGCTCTTGAAATGGGGCTCTTGATGGGTAGTTTGAATCTGTGTTTGAGTGCAACTGTCATCACATTAGAAACTGGCACTTTTCATTCTCTGATACTTAATATGGTCAGTGCACAAACTTCTCTTTGTGGGTTTGGAGCTCAGCTGTATAAATTAATCCTCCCCCCTCTCTGCAAAAGCTCAGTCCTTACATATATTATGGCACCTGTTCACAATATTCTGATTAGCTAGTGGCTTGGCTGTTATCCCCTTCTCAACCTAGGCAGGCACAGAAAAGATATTGGATTGTCTTACTTCTCCTCCCAGTAAGTAGAGGTCAACTTTCTACAATTTTTCCATTAACTCAGCATTTTTTGTTTGTTCAACCTTTAAAAGGGGAGGGGAGCAATCCTTTCCTTTAAAAGCTTGGCTGATATAAAGCACCAAGCGGGAGAGGAGAGGCGAAAGATAGGACTTCATAAGGAGTCATGGTCAGTTTAGGAAACATGTAGGGCATCCCAGGAAGCTGTGGGGAAACCAGTGTTAGGATGGAAGGAGAGAGGTTGTTTTAGGAAACTGATAAACTGAAGCTGGAAAACATGGATAAAACGCTGCAGGTATTGATGAGTGGAAATTAATGATATTAATGAACAGCCTTTCTATCCAATGAATGGGAGGGAGTTACTCATTTCAGGGTGGATATTCTGACTCCTCCCTCCTCCCTCCCCATCCCTCATGCCCCAACCCACAATGGGTTGATTCAGATGGAAACTGTCTTCACAAGGCCTGCACAATTTGTGACCTGCCAAGCTGAGCACAGCTAATCAGCCATGTCTTGCAGCTTGCCAGGGGCTCATTTAACATCCAGTTTCTGCTGCCTGTCTAGAATCCCTGAAACAGAGGTGTTGTCGAGCACTTGACAAGTTATCATAATACATACATTGTATGTTGCGTTTGTCTTGGAGGGGAATGGGTCACAAGTTGGGCTGTCCTGCCCCTTTTTTAGCACAGCTGAGCGATTGGGACTGGGGTCGCAATGTAATGCACTCCCTCTTCTCAGAATGAATTACCTCTCTGCCACCTTAATGCATTTAAGATAGATAGATCTTTATTTCGGCTAAAAGCCCACAGAAATAAAATACAGTGGTACCTCGGTTTACAAACACAATTGGTTCCGGAAGTCTGTGAACTTTCCCATTGAAAGTAATGGAAAGTAGTTTAATCCGTTCCAGATAGTCCGTGGAGTACTTAAACTGAAGCGTACTTAACCTGAAACGAACTTTCCCATTGAAAGTAATGAAAAGTGGGTTAATCTGTTCCAGACGGGTCTGCGGAGTAGTCAACCTGAAGCGTACTTAACCCGAGGTATGGGTATAATTGGTTCCGGAAGCCCGTACTTAACCTGAAGCGTACTTAACCTGAAGCAAACTTTCCCATTGAAAGTAATGGAAAGTGGATTAATCCATTCCAAACAGGTCTGCAGAGTACTAAAACTGAGAGTACTCAAACCGAGGTGTACTTAAACCGAGGTATGACTGTAAATCAAACATAAAACACATACACATTTCTGGTAATGCATTTAATGCATTTCCTGGTTTCAAATCTTGCTGAAGGTTCACTATGGATTCCTCAGATACAATTAAATGTGATGTGAGATGTTGCAAGGGAGGGAGCTCATTATCCTGATTATATTCTCAACCTCTTGAACGATGGGTAAAAAGAGGACCAGTAATTTATCTGAATTGTCTCAATAGCCTGGTTAGCATGGCATAACAAGTCAAACTATGGCTTGCTGGATCCATGCAAACATGGGTGCTCCTGGTTTGCAGCCACTTTGCTGCTCCCTAATAATTTTTGTTCTGAAGTAAGCCAAGGTTTGGCTTACTGTGTTGTGTGATTCAGGCCCCTGAAGCTTAATCAAGACGGAAGTGGAGAAAAGTTTTTTATGCATAAGATGAAGTAATGAGAGATATAATGAATGCTGTCTGCAGAAAGAGAAACAAACGGTGCTTAGTCTCCAAATAAAAATTACAACCTAATGTGAGGAACAGAATAAATGTTAACCTATATATGGGAGCCACTGACCTCTGATTATACCCTTTCAGGCTTTGTTCTGTGAATGGAAATAACAGTTTGCCAGTTCTTTATGAAAGCAGAAAAGTGGGGTTCAACTTCTCCCCCTTTTCAGCATTGTCTAGTTAATTCATGAATACAGAACATTACCATGAGAATGGTTGGAGGTAATAAAACTGATTTGCCTAGGCAAATCATATATATGACTCTCATAGGCAGATGCTGAATTAGGGACAAAACTACCCCGTCCAGTAAAGCATCAAGGGAATTTAGAGGCCCAGTTTTAGTCGCCCTTGGGTTCTTCTGGCTAGTCCTGATTAGGGAGATACAAAATATCAAGCACTAGATGATGGAAGAGAAGAGTTATTAAAAACAACCTCTGCCATTTTTTTTGCAGTTGATTCCCTGAAGAAATAAAAGCCTACGTTTTGTTGTGTGTAATTTGAATACCAAATTAATCTGGTTGCATATGTTTATATTCAGTTGCACACTCGTGCTGAAGATGAAAATTTGCATTGCAATTATAAAAATCTGGGCTACAATTTATTTTCAGAAAAGAGTTAAAGGAACCAAAGCTGTATGCTAGGAAAGTGTTGTGCAACTTGAACAGCAGTGATGAAACTTCTCCCCCTGTATCATGAATAGCCAACTTGGTGCCCTCCATATGGTACGGACTATGGCTCCCATCGGTCCTGACCACTGCCTGAAGCTGATGGTAGTTGGAGTCCAGCAGTATCTGTAGGGCCCCACTTTGGCATTGCCTGCCCTAGCTTAGAATTCCTCCAGCACCACGGGGGTTTCTATTTCACATTTAAAGCTGCAAAGATAACACCTTAATAGGCTGTGAAATAGATACTAACCAGGATCCTAGGAGTAGGGTGGCTCCTTCCTCCCACCTTCAGGGCAAAAATGGCATTTTCCACAAAGGAGCCGGCCATATTTGCCTCTCTTTATTCAACATGGCAGGAAGCAAGAGGAGCATTACAAATTGTGAGTGATGTGCTGTAGAGGGCATAAGAGTTACTCCTAGAAAGGAGCACACAAGAACGTGATGTGGGAGTTGTGTGTCTGCTGTTACAACCTGCAGCTCAGAGCTGTGATGTGGTTTCATGTTGGTGCAAAGCTTAGGCAAAAACCACCTCGAGGAAAAGCAGTGAAGCAGAAGCAAGCAGAAGCTACTCAAGTGTGGTGATAGCTACGATGTTTATATTGCTAACGCTGTACAGGTTAGTCTGCTGTATAATAATATATATGCCAATAGAACCAAAATAACCTCATGCATTTTGAGGCAAAATGGGTGGGGAAGAATTTGCTCAGCTTCCTGCTATCTACCATGCCCATTAATAATATTAGTATATGTAGGTATTTCTGAGCAATGTGGGCTAGTTGCCTGTTAGAACTTTGCAGCTTAATTCTTTCTCTTTCTTTCTTTCTTTCTCACATGGGCCTTTTCAATTTAAGCCATTAGCAAGTTGGCAAAATAAAGTAATTGTCCAAGAGAGGAAGGGAGAGAAATCTATTACCATTTGCTACAAATCCGAGTAGTACAGGCAGCACTTAATTAATGGAACAGATTTCTCACTATGTATTCAAGCTTACATAGTCATTGTTCAGAAGAGATTAGACCCTTAATGTAAGTAAGTTAAACTAGACCTCAATCTAAAAATATCCGTCATTTCAGCTATT
This sequence comes from Zootoca vivipara, assembly GCF_965207765.1. Taxonomy (NCBI): domain Eukaryota; kingdom Metazoa; phylum Chordata; class Lepidosauria; order Squamata; family Lacertidae; genus Zootoca; species Zootoca vivipara. Next base: position 82,160,943 of record NC_142584.1, on the reverse strand, counting down.
AAGGGGCTGATGTCTTCTTCAGTGAAGGATATATTTTCCTTCATTTCCTTGGTCTTGTAAAATGTAAAGTATGCATTGTGTGTAATGTGAGAAATCCAGCAAGGTAGATGAAACCTAGATTGTACCTCCCCGCCTGTCTGCTTGAGCTTTCCCTCTTTGTGCTGCTCGGTGTCACAGAGCCTCTTCAGCCCATAGACCTCCTGGCACCAGAGTGGGGGGGGGGACTACCACATGCCATTTGTCAGGGTATGATGCCAGCAGCCACCTAATCTGTTTGCAGAATAAGGGTCGTAGAATCTGATTAAGTAATTTAGATACCTAGCAGTAATACCTGAGCGGCTTTTGGCTGGAAGCCTGTGATTTCACTTGCTCTCACGAGCTACCCTATTTCTTCCACCTCCCCTACTTTAAAACGCCTTGGAGGTAATTGCCTACCTGAATAGGTGTGGAATCTTACTATGGAGTGCTCTTTCCCCTTATATCCTGCCACATACCCCCGCCATCACCACCACACATACCCTGTTTCTCCATAATATGGTGTGGAGCACATTTGTGAAGCTTACTTTACTAGACTGTGAGGCGTGAAGGCCGCTCCCTGCAAGGTCCTTTCCACCTGGTCTAGGGGGTGGGGCCCACACTCACTTGCCCTGCTGAAAAGGCTTCTCACGAGGCCGGAGGAACATCGCCCGGCTATTGTTTTATTGATTTAATATGCTGTACACCGTTTTGAGGTTTTTATTAAAAAAATAAAGCGATATAGAAATTTTAAAAAATAAATAAATAGACATCTTCTTTCAGCCTTGTGCACTTCTGCTCTGCTCACTCTTCCTCATGTAAAACAAAGTTGACTGGATGTTTAGATTTTTATCCCCCCTGTCCTGCATCTGTTGCATAGGGAGGAATTCAATGTTAATCCCTTTTGATTGTTCTGTCAGCACAAGCATTTCTCCTGACCCTCCAGAGCAGAAATAGGGGAGATGGAGGAGAAGGGTGGAGAGAGCCCTGTTGCGCTGGTGAGAGCTCTTGCACTGTCTTCCACTAGCATGCAGAATCAAGGCCATAGACTCTGTAATGTCCGATTCATAGAGCCTGGGGCTTTGGAGCCTTAAGGCCTGTCTTGAGCATATGAGCTTATTGAAGTCAACAGGCTTTGTTGCCTCTGCTATTTTTGCAGCTTAGCCGCAGTAGGACTTTTACAATCGCCATTCCATGCCTCTAGGACTACTTTCCAGCAGGGATTAAAGTCTGGTTTGCATGCCACATTAAACCATAATTTAAAGACAAACAAACTATGGTTTAGCACACTGCTGAAAAATGTCCATTCTGTTTCTACCCCATTCTGCCATGCTGTCAGGAAGGAAGCCAAAGTCCAGTTTATTAGGATATTTGAGCCCAAGCTCATGGTTTGTTCATGTCCAATTAGACAAATCATAAGCACATGTTTGGATATGGTGACGAGCAAGACCCTGGGTTTTTTCTCAACAGAGCTGGGGAGGAGTGGAAGAACTTTCTTTTAGCAAGGGCTGTAAGATTTTTATTTTTAAGTTGATTAAAGTCTTCTGTGGTGGTCTAAGTTTGATTAGTGGGCTTTCTTTATGTTGTTGGTTTAACTGTGTCTGTTTCATTGCTATAATTTATTTTGAGTTCCTGGCAAAGCAGTATATAAATATTTTTCCAAGTATTGCACAACATAGGACAGCTCCAGACATTTCACATCATAAGTTATTGTTCAGTGTGCATGAGTTTTACACCAGTATTTCTACTTAATGTAGATGGCATACCTCTGTGTATACACACTTTTAAATAACTACAGGGACAGATTTGAGAACTCTGACTCAATCAAGAGTTCCCAGACAAGTAAACACAGGTATGGGGGGGGATGCCTATAAATACTTTAAGTTTTGGCATGTAGAAGCCCCTCCTGAGAAAGCTCTTTTTAAATGAATAGGAGACATTCAAGAACACATCATCACCTTTTCTTTACAAAGCTAGGAACTATGAAGAATTTATTCTTCTAATTACAAATAAATTCACTGTTAGGTAACACAATTCCACAGTGAGGACTAGCTGCTTTTTCCTGATTTTTCTTTCTCTTCCAAACAGGCAACTGCTTAAATTAATAATCACCATTGGGATGCTGTTTTTAATCATCCAGCTTAAGAGAACAAACTCCTAGTATGCATAGTCACACAGACCATTGAACAAGGGATTGGGGCAGGAATCAAATTTAGTTTGTGAGTTATACTTAGGTTCACTTGGTTAATGGTTGCTTCCAAAAACTGTGTTTTATAAGCCATGAATTGTAGTCAAGTTTTAGACTCATTGAAATGAATGAACATGACTAAATTAGGTCCATTGATTTCAGTGGGTGGGGTTCACCTAACCAGTTCCATCAGCGGAATCCCTTTCAAAGGACTTCTGCTTTCTCAACAGGACTTCCTCCCACTTTCCTCAATGTGGGGTCATTCGAAATATCTCCTGTTTATACCTAAAAATGTAGCATGTGAAGAAGTCCACATAAATCATGCTTCCTAGCTGACTTGAAATACTGTAATTTTGGAAAACAAATTTTGAAAAGAGGTACTTTGCCAGACCATGCTTGCTATCTTACAGTTCCATACATTATACTGATTGTAGGCTCAACAAGAAGGCACTGGCAATCACAGCTCCCTAGTGAATGATTCCAGATGATATGTGGTTAGTACATTTAAACTTAAATTTTAGATATTGTTGTTCATCCTGTTTCTCCTCAAAGGAGCTTGGGACAGCATTCAGGTGAATACTTTAAAAAAAAAAGCAATGCTGAGTAGCCCTCAAAGCTTTCCAGTCATGTGTTTTCCACATAACTTAACAACTGCTTTAGGATTTATAAATACCAACAGGTGGGACATTGTGTTCACATGACCATGTTTTAGTCAGGTAATCCACAAGGCTGCTTTCTGCCATGCCATATCTGGGGGGGAAAGGCCATAAGTTCTGAAAAGAGAAAAGTTAATGGACTTCTAGCCTTACTACTGTAGCGTCTGCCTTCTTTTAGGCCGCTGCAGCGTACTGTACCTGCCACATGGTGGATATATCTGCCTGACAAGTATGAAAGAAAGAAAGAAAAAATATTTCCGGTACTGAATCGCCACAATCAGCTGTGAATGGCCATTTAGTTTGTCTGCAGTGGAACAGATCACCTGTGCTTGTAGACGTCCTGTCTCCAGTAAATCATAAGCATCTCAATCTTTTTGTCGAGCCACGATATGAGAATCTGTCTCTGAATTTCAGTATGAGGGGAGAGAAGCTGATTAAGTGTTTGAGATAAGGTTATGTGACACTGCAGGTTAGAAATACCTGAGCTGAAATTGGCTCATTGCCCAAGAACTACGTTTTCGGAATATTCAGCTGGGTGGCACTGAATATGCTTGTAAGGAGAGTTCTCTTATCCCACTTCAAGAAATAAAAGGCCTCAGACTCAAGGGCAGGCCCTGGACACCACTTATTCTCTCTTGCTCTGCTGCTTTGATTACAATGAGACTACCTGTATATCTCTTTAAAAGTCTCCAATGTGACAAGTTAAAATAAAGACTTCAGAAGGGCAAGTATTTGTGTTCCTAAACATAATATCTGAACACTTGCTCACCAGCAAAGTGTTTAAACTTACAAAATTCATTCTCCCTTTAAAATGAGAGTATAAAAATAACAAGCATCATAATTCATATTGTGTTTCTGGAGAAACTCTGGATTATGTAGTGATACACTTTGGCATATACAAAATCACAGTTATAAATTCACCCTCTCATGTGTGGTTATGGGCAAATAGTAGCAACTGTATTTTCTTGCTGAATTATAACTCGTTTACCAATTTCGACCGTGTACCCATTTCCTGCAGTAGTCTAGAATGGAAGCAGGCAATTGTATTAATTTTTTTCTTTCAGTTTTCATCAAATGTATTAAAATATGGAACTGTTTGTCTTTAAACTATTAGGAGATCTAATGCTTCCACTTCAAACTGCTCACTCGATGGAGTAATCTCTCACTAAAAACATTTGTACACTTGGAAAACTAGTGTTTTAGATAGAAGCCTAGGCTAGAACCTTTGTCTCTGACATCCCAGGCTTGTTTATTTGTTTGTATTTGCAAACAGGAGTTTTGTTTTGTCAAATCCCAAACACAGATTTGCCACCTCATCTGCTCTTTGTGAGTTTTAGGCCTTCAGAATGGTGAAGACAGTCATTCTGAAAGAGGCTAGAGTGTATAAATGGACCTTTATGTGCAACATAGCTGGCCTGTTTTCAGTAGATTTATTTATTTATTTATTTATTCTGTTAGGCATTGGAGATCTGAAATGAGGTGATAAAATTGCCAATTCTCCCAGATTTACTGGACTGCTGTTCCTACTTTGGAATCCTGCGGGGATGATCTCACGTTCAAACTACTTTGAGATTGACATTAATAATTTTGAAATGTTTGCCCAGAGGTTTTTCCTTTTTTTAAATACGTATCTTTATTCTTTTCAGATGGGGTGAGGCCAGAAACAAAGGCACTTCTGACTGCCACCTCTAAGAAGAAGCCCAAGGCAGGGAAGGGAGATACAGGAAAAGAGGATGAAAGCAGCAAGGTTGACTCAGTCCAGCCTGTTCATATCACTCTTCTTTTTAAAAGATACGTCTTTGATGCACAGAAGAAAATGATTCAGTCTTGAGAAACATCCGAGGTGTCCTTTAAAGGGTGAACACCAAAAAGCATTTCCCGTGGACTCTAGACCATTCTTATTGGCCTTACAGATGCTTTAGATATTTCTGGCTTTGCTGTTCCAATCTGCTGTGCTGCAGGTAGATGGCACCTGTTGAAACTATTAATTCACAGCTAATGCAAATACTTCTGTATCATTTGTATTTTATATATTAATTTGAACTTTTTGATGCTTTGTGATTGTCTGTAAATTGAACCCATAAGTGAAATTTCACCACCCTGACTTGATGGGAAGGCAAAGTGTAAACATGTTGAAACTAAATTGGGTGTTTAAATTCTTTTATGTTTAATAATCCAAATGCGCTGTTTGTAAGGCAGGGATTATTTTGTAAATGAGGTTTGTATCTTGAGTACCATTTATAACTGGTTTCAGTGTCAGAACATCCTCAGGGATGTACATAATTTCATGGTATACGTTGTTAACCTTTTCTGTTTAATGCTTTCGTATAATACTTCTACACAAGCTTTCTGAATCTGCTGGTTAATGTTTTCCTAGGAAAGCTGAGAAAATTATCAACTCTGAGCTACTCTTAAGAAGTTCTGCTCAATGTGAATGCTGCTAACCATCTCCAAAAGCAACTTAATTGTGATTACCAAAGTGTCAAATTGTGAGAATAAAATTTTTTAAGTGGCTTGAGGTGAGCACTTGTTTTATTTAAATATAAAGAGAATAAATTGTACTTTTAAGGTTTTTAACTCAGTCATTTGGTTCCACATCCTCCTCTTTTTCCCTAAGTATCTAGACAGAGTCTTGAGCATAGGACACGAAACCTGTATTTTGTGTTGCCTCTATGCAATGCTCTTTTTTCCCCTAAAAAAATATTTAGGGGTACCCTCATTTTGACTCAAGAAAAATAAATACTGTAAATGGACAAAAGTACAAAGATTCACAAAATGTTTAGGGGTATGCGTACCCCTGCATCCACCCCCCCAAAAAAAACACAAAAAACACTGCCTCTATGTATGTCAGCAACAGGGGAGGGATAGGTCATCCCGGCGGTGATGTGGAGAGTGAATAGAAACATACAGAAATTTCAGTCACAAATTGGGATTGCCAGGTCAGTGTAGTGTCAGTACTGTAGCTGTAAGAAAGTTGAGTAAATTTCTCTGGCCAAAGTTGTTCCAAGCCAATATGTTGTTGTTGTTGTTGTTGTTGTTGTTGTTGTTGTTGTTGTTGTTCTTCTTCTTCTTCTTCTTCTTCTTCTTCTTCTTCTTCTTCTTCTTCTTCTTCTTCTTCTTCTTCTTCTAAGTTCACAGCCAATTTTGCTTTGAATGAAGTATGTGCATAACCAATTTCCGAGAGATGTGTGACAAGTCTTGTGAAAGTCAGTTGCCACTCTGACTATGTTAAGATTTTTGGGAGTGAGCAATTAAAGGGACTGCACACATTTAGAACTAGCACTGGAACACCTATCATCCATTGTCAATATTTCTTTATCATTCTATTGTTTTTATTCATTGATTGTATTGCTATGGGAAAAGAAAAGCCAATAGAATATTAAAGGGGGGGGACAATTTAAAAAGAGCTAGTACTGGAACAAAATAATGGTCTGCAGGCAGACAACTTTTCTTTTTCTGTTCTTTTGGAGATGTTAGTGAACCATATGTGGAGTACGGCAGCAAAGAAAGAAAGAAAAGAGGGGGGAAAGCACCCACTGCTTCTCAGAAAAGTGCCGTAATTATTTTTCTGTTGTTGTTTAATATAGCTCTTTAAATGTGTTGTGTGGCATTTTACAAAATATGAGAGGACCCAGCCCCAGTCCTGGCAAGTTTACATTCCGAAATTCAACTCAGGGAGATAATGGAGGGAGGTAAGAGAGAATATTTCAGTTACATATGCTTAGGCTTAGTACAACGTAATGATTTGTGTCAAAATCTGCTGGCTTAATATTGCCATTGCTTGCCATTTTATTATTTCTAATCATCACAGCGCTGATTCTAAGCATTCTGACCTTAACAATCAATAGAACGTGTTCGGCAGTAAATGCATTTACAACACCTGAAACAATTATGTTTCTGAAAAATTAGGACAGTGGGTTTTCACTACTGACTTTTAGATCCTTTCCAATAGGGAAACAATTGTTTTGTCATATTCTAGTGTATTTTGGCAGTAGTGATGAACTCTAAAAGAAAAAAAAAATGGTAATAAACATTGAGGACATTTCCTACTAAATAGCCTTGCAACATGGCACATTTGATGTCTTTTTGGTCAGTGCTCCTTTAAATCAAAACTGAGTAAAGTGCTGTGTGGAGTGATCTTGAGCGATTTCTGCTGAGTGAGTGAGTCCTAGCCAAAGCTTTAGCACATCCCTTAGGATTATGGGGTATGCTTTCAGCATAATCCGTGAGAAATTAGGCAGGCGAATTCAGTTATTACTTAGTATGACTTGTGCTACCAGACCCACTGAGGGGAAAATTTTATCTTTGTAGAGGAAAAAATGCACTTTCTCTTCTTGTCAGAGTCCTTCATAGCCTACTTGCTATTTGCTGCTGTGGATGGTCTTGGTATAGTAACACAAATGGGGGGAGATGTGTGCAGTTCTTATGCAGTTATAGTACCATCTCAGCCCTCTGGATCCATGGTGGTTGGTTCCCCCCCCCATTTTATGTTTTGATGACATTGTCTTTATTAATAATAACAGTAGCTAGTATTTATATTGCACTTTTCTTGCATATCTCAACAATTGCAAAAATATTCTAAGGTAAGCCAATTACTTTTTCTGCATCTTACAGATATAAAGGGCTGGGACAATAATGGCTTGCTTGAAGCCACCCAGGGAGTTTACAATTTGGGACTAGGATTAGCGAGACCCAGGTTCAAATTTCCACACAGCCATGAAACCCAAAGGGTAACCTGAAGCCAGCCCCAATCTCTCAGTCTAGCTGACCTCAGTGTTGAACTGAGGATAAAGTGGGTGAGCAAAGAATTATATGCATCACCCTTTTGAGGAGAGGCAAGTAAAATTTATAATACATAAATGGATGAGCCGAATTTGAACCCTTGACACCCAGGTTATGCTCATTGTCAGTTCCCTGCATCAGTTCTCCGTGCAATACCTCTAGTGGTTCCTGGTGTTTCATCAAAGCAAACCTTCCTACAACATTGTCTTATACGAAACAGGGTCCTGGCAGATGAAACACCAAGGAAACAGCCCATTAAGATTAGAGTGTGTGTGTTCTGATTTGTTACCCAACTTCACCGGCCAATCATTCTCTTTCCCTTCTTTTATCTCCCTCCCATGATTTAAAAAAAAAAAACTGAACAAAAAATTAGGGAGAAGTATAGACTGTTAGAGATGGACCCCCCCCCCCAAAAAAAAACAACCACCTCCTTGACTTCTTCCAGACATTCCCATTCGTTTGATGTGGCTTGATATAGATTCACAGGAAGTGCTAATTCCAGGTCAGGAGTTCATGTAGAAAACTGTGTCAGGGAGAAGATTAGACTTGAATTTTTTCCCTGCTCCATCAGTTTTTAATATGCAGGCAGATTTTAAGTATCTTTCTTCCACATGCAATTCTGAAGTGGTGCAGTCCCAACTTCTGTGCGGAATGTAGCATGTAGAATGAAGCTTTGCATAGGTTCTCAATCACAAAAAAACAGGAGCTCAGATGTGTGGACAATTGTTATTATTACTATTATCATCATCATTATTTATTACATTTGTTAGTCGCTTTATCTTGCCCAAGGCAACTGAAGTGATTGTGAATGTAAACATTGTCAATCACGGTTAATAGTGTATAGATTCATTTCTTGCCATTCGATACTTTGTGGTTCAGCAAAGCTGCCATTTATAGGACAATGCATGCTAACCATCTCTCTTGAACATTTATTCTGTTTCTCCGTATTCTTTTTTTCCTGTTAAGGAGATTGTAGGTGGCTTCCAGAGGGTCACTATTTTCAGGTGGGATTCAGTTGCATACCAGCAGATTCAGGTTGTGCAATCAGAGTTGACTTGCAGCTCTTGCCGAACAAACCCGCTTCTCCCCAAACTGGATGCTTTGTGAGAAGGAAAGTGACAGGAAAATACACTGGAAAGTGTGGGATAAAATTTCCTTGGTGCAATATGGCTTAACTTCACAAACAAATCAGAACGAATGCTCAGTAAATAGCCGGCATCACCTCATCTCTCCCCACAAACAAATTAGGTTGAATGCTCAAGGAACAGGTTGTCTGGAAGCAACCATAGTCTGCAACCCACTGTGGGACTTTAGAAAACCATTGGAAGCCAAGGCTTAGCCTTTGAACATATATTTTAATTTTAAAAAGGGAGTACCTGTGCCCATGTTTAGAGCCCACTTTTTGCACTGTTGTGCAAACATCTGGAATAGGGGCAGAGCATCTAGTTCAGGCATGGCAAAACTTGGCCCTCCAGCTGTTTTGGGACTACAACTCCCATCATCCCTAGCTAACAGGACCAGTGATCAGGGATGATGGGAATTGTAGTCCCAAAACAGCTGGCGGGCCAGGTTTGGCCATGCCTGATCTAGACGAACTTGAGGCTATTAGCTCTCTTACACACACACACACACACACACACCATAGAAAGAGTTCTAAGACTCCTGGTGTACTTCAGTTTACCTTGAAAAATATCCTAATGTTTTCAAATTCTAATTCTCTATTAAAATAACTGAGGGTTATTCTGGATGTCCCTCCACCTTGCCTGCCACTATGAACTTACTTAGAAAGGACAGAAAGCTACTAACTGCTTCCCCCGCCCTCCCCTTCTAGTTAATTCTGAAAGGAAAACAGAAGTGCACCCAGGAACTTTGATTATAATGTACTATTACCACTGATCTCTGGCTACTGTCCTGAGGCTGTTGGATACACATTCAGAAAATGAGTGAAATGGTGGAACCAAATGATTACAGGAAAATCAAAGCTTTTAAAGACATTTGTAGGATGAACAGATGTTCAAACGTTCTTTTATTTGGGCTCCAGACAGACGCAGCTGAGATTTTGCTTTCATCCTGGTAATCGGTGCATTATGGTGTAATTTGTAAAAATGGCATTAAAAATATTAACAGGGTCATATTGTGATCTACTGACTCTGTATCATTAAGCCGTGAAGCTCAAGAATGGCAGCAGAGAAAACGAGTTAAATGTTGTGGAACATGCTGTACTGCTCGCATATTTTGCAGGAGACAATGCTCCATAATTACTGCAAAAGTAAAAGGTTTGAAAGAGAGATTGAGAAAAGGCAGAAAATGCAAGATTCATGCTAATGCACCGGACTTGGTGCATCCTGGTTTGAGTGGGAGAATTGGGTTTGTGTGGGAGAATTGGGTTTGTGTGGGGGAACCATACGTGGAGTTGTTCAGGAGAGGACAGTTTTTCAACAGCTTCTCCCCTCTGCGGGAATTTATTTCACCTTAATTCAGGGTTTGATCCTATGGAGCTCAATTGCTGCTTGAACATGCTCACAGTAATGATTATTATAAATTTACATTTGAGTTGCTCTTCTGTTTGCAACACTCAAAGTGATTCGCAATAAATGAAACCAGAGCTTAATAACACAGATGGAAATGCTCTTTATTTTGTCACAGTTAAATCAGTTAACTTTGGGACTGAAAAGAAATCCAAGTCCTCCTAATTGCAGGAATTTATGACAAATTCCATAAGTATAAAATTATAACACCAGAGCCTTTACCATGTTGCTTCCACACCAGAGACCTCTAGAGCTGAGGCATTTGTTTTCCTTTTCCATAATTGTCTAGAAGTGGAATTAATATGGAGGCTCCCTACAAACACTTAAAAGAGCACTATTATCCAGCAATGCCCTTCCTTATAGCCAATATTATTCTCTGTCGTTAACTCACAAATAAGTTCCATTCAGCAAAAGTCAGTTCTGGTGTTAATTGAAAGCTTCCTGTGTTCAGTTTCAGACTGTTTTTGTTGCTTTCCTGCTTAGCATGGCTGTAAGATTAGTGATTAAACGCTCCCTATTTAGCCCCCTTCTGTTCTTCACTGCAAGAGGGTTCTTAAATTACTAGTTTTCCCCCCATTATTTTCCCTATCTTCTTTCCGTTGTAGTAAACTAACTAGATAGAAGCTGTCATTTTTACACCTTCCACGGGAAACTTATGCAATTCCATGGGAAACTTAATACAATAACCGATAACTAAACTTGCTGTGAAACTGACCTGTTGCTTTAAACCATGATTTTTTGTTCATGTGGCACAACAACCAAGAATTAGTGGAAGGTAAGACTAAACTCTGGTGAAGTCCTTCTCCCAGACTCACTGAAGGAAGAGTGCACAAGCCTGATGTTTGGCTTGGGCTGCTTCCTGCTCATACAGGTAGCACTAAACCATGGTTACGGGAGGGGTGATGAACTACCTTTTTGTTTGGTGCTTTCAAGAAGAGCTATAAAAGTGTCTGTCCTGTTCTATGTTCTTTAACTTGGTCAACACGATAAAATATATCAAAAGGAAGGAAGAATGCAGAAACTGGTCGTGCACAGTGGGTTTAAACCAAGTCACCTGGCCTCTCCCTGACACAGTTTTTCTATGTTTTTGTAAATAAGCAGAATAGAAAACATAGCAAAGCTTTTGTTTGTGTGTACATTGAATTGAATAAATGCACATGCAGTACTTTAAAAAGAAGATGGAGAGCTACCTGGAAGCATCAGAGGAGGGGTAAGACAATCAGTATGAATGTCAAGTAATAGTAATTATATTTATTATTATTATTAATATTAATACCCCACCCATCTGGCTGGGTTTCCACAGCCACTCTGGGAAGCTCCCAACAAAATATTAACAATACAATAAAATATATCACAAAGGTTAGCCCTGGGTCACAGGCAAGAGGTGCTGAGATCTGGACACAGTGTTATTATCCGGATCACTGTCCTTACGATCACCTTGGCACCAGTTTGTGTGTATTGACAGGCATCAACAGGCATTTCAAAGACTGCATTGCCAGATGAACATTATTTCAGTTACTATTAAGAGACTACAGTACTCGCTTTGTTTATAGAGATTATGGTGTTATGAATCTTATTCTAAATAATACATTGTGGTTTTGCACCATGCTTTGTTGTTTTGCTTTATGAATTTGTGAATCTATGTATTTATGCCTTTATCATTCATTGGTCTATGTGTTGCCTCTTTTGTCACAAGCTTCGGTGTTTGCAGCACAGGGGTTAATTGAGATCTAGACTTCAGCAACAAAGGGAAAAACACATAGAGTCCTGATTTGTCTATGTGTTTATATGCAACCTTAGGGTATTTTACCCATGGTGTCCAATGCACTTTTGAGCCACACCAGTGTGAAAGCCGTTTCAAGAAACTCATTGCCAGAGTAGTCCTCTTCCCCCATGAACTTTCATTTCTATAGAGAAACCACTCCAATATTTCAGTAACCCAAAGTTTAAGGATCTCCAAGCATAAGGATGTGTCTCTTCGCTATTGCCACCAACTAAAGCTATCGTGCTTTCTGAACATTTTAATTTTTTTAAGCCCATATATCCTGTTGGCGATTATAAAATTTTCATGGAGTTCCCATATCACCCACAGTTTAGAGTAATGGGATGTTTCATTTTGGCAGTAACTCCATTTGGGGGGCTTGAGCTACACATGTGGGGGCTGTGAATGTAAAACCACAGTTAATATTTGTCTCATTAGATCAGAAGCCACGTCCTGGGGATTAGACTGTGTAATGCACCTATCCATCTCTGAGGGAAATGGAGCCCACATCATCATGTCAATATTCCTCTATTTGGTTCCTTCTTTATCTCTCTCAATTCAATTAGAAAACAGTGAAGAGTTTATTTTAAAAGAACGAGAAAATAATTAAACTCCCTAGGTAATAATAATTCAGTGCACTAGAAACTTTAGTTGTTGCATTTTGTCTCTAGAAGGTGAGTTCTTAAGAGTTCTGTGCTATTTGCATAAAATGCCTTGGCATGCAAGACAGAAGAATGAATATTTCAGATCATAAAGCAAGTGATGGCAGCTGTTCTTTCTATTAACCACATCGCCTATTGCTCCTGGAACATTCCTGTAGGGGTATGCAGCGAAACTTGAGGTAAATTCCAGAAACCTGCGGTGGTTGTTCATTAATATTTGAGAATTTTGAAGTTAAAGCAATTTGTGTGTTGTTTGTCTATTAGTTGTGCTGATAGTTGTTCCACTTTGTCCCTCAAACTAAAGGCCACGTTGTTTTTACATGGTGGTGTTATGGAAAGCTTCCCAGATTTTTAGATTGTTGTGTGCGGTGGTCAGTCTTGTGAAGCCTCCAACACAGCTGGAGATCATGGCTGAAGGAAAACTTTGAAAAGGTATATTGAATCCTGACCACAGTAATGACATTTGGTAAATAGCAAGTGTTGCTGGCTTCTCTGCCACGTCAAAATGATTGTATTGAATCAGTCCTAATGTATTTCGGAGACTTTGGAAGCCGTATGCCAGGGTTGGGGAACCTTAGGCCCAGAGGCCAAATACAGCTCTCCAACCCTCTCTATTTGACCTTGGGAGCACTCTCCCTCCCCAGCCACACCTCTCATTGTCATTCTTTTGCACCTTCCTTGAGTGTTGTTGCTTGGCTGGGATGTATTAATGAACTCTGATAATGTATCTTGCTTGCCTGGATTGAGAAGAGACAGGGATGTGTGCTTGTGTGTAGAAAATCTACTGTGCAGCTGAAAAAGATTTTTAAGTATACCTTTCCTGAAGCTTTTTTATTGGGATTAATAGGAGAGGAGATTGCAAAAGGAGACCAAAAATTATTTATGTATGCTACAACCGCAGCTATGACTTTATTAGCCCAAAAATGGAAACTACAGGAGATACCGACGATTGAGGGGTGGCAGATGAAAATGATTGACTATGCAGAGTTAGCAAAGTTGACCTGCGGGATCCAAAATCAGGGAGAGACAAAGTTCCAAAAGGAATGGAGTAAATTCTTGGACTATATGGAGAATAACTGTAGAAGTTTAAAGACACTCGCAGGACTGAAATAAATCCTACGAATTGGTTTTAATTAGATGGACTAAAAGGAACTGCGAGATAAGAGTGGGAAAGAAAACCGAATGATGGGAGGGAGGGAAGTCAAAGCTCGGCAGAGCAAAATGAACTAAAATAGGTGAATAGAAGATAAAATGCAAAATTTTTGTTTGTTGTTTATTGTTGTTGTTGTTGTTTGGTGTTGTTTATTTGGAAATTTAATAAAATTTATCTTTTAAAAAAAGAAAAGAAAATCTACTGCGCAAAGGTGCAATTTACAGTTGTTGCTCTACTCACTTTTGCCTCTGACTTCACCTACCACCAGTATGTGGCCCTCAGAAGGTTGTCCAGAATGGACTGTGGCCCTCAGGCAGGAGTAGGTTCCTCACTCCAGCTCCCCCAAAATGAAGGCATTTACACCTTCCATGAAGTCTTGAGTGACCCACTAGAGAGCAAGATATGAGAAGCAGGGCAAGAGCGAGGGGACTGTGGGTGCTGTGTTTTCACAGTGCTTGAATTTCACACACAGCTTCAGATTGTCACACACACACCCACACACCCACACACACACACTTGATGGTGTGCAATTTTAGGTTAACATTCACACAGCAAATTCATGTCAAATTGGCAGTTAGTTGATGAACGGTGTAGGACACCTTGTACTTCATAGAAAGTGTTGACACATATATATATATATATATAAATATAAATATATATATAAATATAAATATAAATATATATATATATATATATATATATATATATATATATATATATATATTACACCTGATCAAAATATCTGAGCAAACAGGACAACAGGACAGTTCTCACCATTTGGCAAAAACCATATTTGGACATTTCTCCTCGTTGTTTGAAGGGGTAGAACAGATCTGCGCTTGCTGGCCCCTCTCACCCTGTCACGGCCCTTCTGCTGGGCCCTACATGTTGGTCGGAGAACATCTGAAGTGGGGCTCCTGCTCTTTGCATGTAGAGTCTCTGTGTGATTTTGAAGCTTACATAATTAAACAGGGTTCTAAATCACCTCAGGAGCCTACACATCTATAGAGGAGGCTCCCTGGTTTGGATTTCTCCTCCCTTGTGCATGGAGAGCAGCATAGCTGCCAAGTTTTCCCTTTTCTCACGAGGAAGCCTATTCAGCATAAGGGAAAATCCCTTAAAAAAGGGATAACTTGGCAGCTATGGAGAGCAGTGGGGCCTGGCAATGGAGGCATTAATGTAGGTGAAAAACCAGTAAATGCAACCCCACTCTTTCCCTCATGCGATTCTAATCACGTAAGGGAGACAACTTCAGCAGGCCGCAATCTTACAGATAACTGTCTCCCTATGAAATTATGCACACGTCATGCTAAGTTACTGCCTTGAAAGGACATCCTGAGGGCAGGACGCCTGGTATCCTGGTTCCTATTCCTGTTTGATTTGATGGGTTGGCAGAGTTGTCCATAGGCAGCTTGAGAGACGGGGCTTTCTGAGCTACCTCGCACCCTAACAAAAGAGATTTGTTCGGAGAGTGCTATTTGTCTCATGTTACTGAAATGGGTTACAAGGGGTGGGAGGCACAATAGCTTTGTCCGGAATCATTTACTCCAAATGCTAACACAGCATGCTCTTTGAAAAAGCAACAAAACCTTCTTCAGTTGGTACATAAAGCCTGCTAATTTACAGCATTAGTTTTGCCGGCTAGTTCTGTTTCTTTAATTAGGAATTTTAATTAGTACATGCTGCGTATTAAGATGTCGGAGCTGTTACTGGCAGTTCAGCATGCAGAAGGATCATCTGTCTCTCCAGGGCGACTGCATGGCAGGGATTAGCTGGGCACCCTTCTACCTGCGGGTGTCTTTCCCTCCCTCTGCCAGATCATCAGCAGCGTTACTCTGAATAATGCACACGTGCCTAATCAGCTCTTGCGGGTTTCAGGTTGGAAACAGTAGGGTCCTTTTATTTTCTGTTTCAGGGTAATAATAATATAAAAAATAGAGCAAGGGTTAACACACATAGAATTGACATTGTGTATAAACAGTTGTGATTGTGCATGTTCATATAAAGTTATGGAGATTGTGCACATATTGAATACAAGGAATTTGTACATTGCCCAGTCTATAGCCTATGCATCCTATGTACAGGATATACATATGCACATATACGTGCCTGTCTGTCTGACTGTAAATACAATAATATATTCTAAAGCAGGGATTCCCAAACTTGAGTCTCCAGCTGTTGTTGGACTACAACTCCCATCATACCTAGTTGACAAGACCATAGAATCATAGAGTTGGAAGAGACAACAAGGGTCATCCAGTCCAACCCCCTGCCAAACAGGAAACACCATCAAAGCATTCTTGACATATGCCTGTCAAGCCTCTGCTTAAAGACCTCCAAAGAAGGAGACTCCACCACACTCCGTGGTAGCAAATTCCACTGCCGGAATCCCTGACCAGTGATCAGGGATGATGGGAACTGTAGTCCAAAAACAGCTGGAGACCCAAGTTTGGGAAACGCTGTCCTAAAGACACCACAGTCTCTGTTGACCTTCGTTGACCAATCATTTTGTCAGCACTGGAACCGCTGGAGCCTCTCACTGCTTGGAGACTGGGGTGCATACAACAATACAGTAGTTTAGCTCATGGGTAGGCAAACTAAGGCCCAGGGACCAGATCCGGCCCAATCGCTTTCTAAATCCAGCCCGTGGACGGTCCGGGAATCGGTGTGTTATTACATGAGTAGAATGTGTCCTTTTATTTAAAATGCATCTCTGAGTTATTTGTGGGGTATAGGAATTCGTTCATTTTTTTCCTTCAAAATATTGTCCGGCCCCACACAAGGTCTGAGGGACAGTGGGCCAGCCCCCAGCTGAAAAAGTTTGCTGACCCCTGGTTTAGCTGCTCTGAGAGTCTTTGGGGTTTAAAGTGCTGGTTATCATCATTTAAACCAGGCATCCTCAAACTGCAGCCCTCCAGATGTTTTGGCCTACAACTCCCATGATCCCTAGCTAACAGGACCAGTGGTCGGGGAAGATGGGAATTGTAGTCCAAAACATCTGGAGGGCCGAAGTTTGGGGGTGCCTGATTTAAACCCTAACATAACCAGACCTAAAATTATCAGACTTGTGGGCGTGCAAAATTGGGCCTTTTTCAGTGGTACCCCATAAACTGTGGAACTTCCGGCAGAAAGTTGACAGCTATGATTAGGCTGGCTCCATCTCCTGGATCCTTTCAGAAGGCTCTCAAAACCTTCCTCTTCACTTCGGCTTTAATGGAGGGTTTCCTGGATCTTTCCTGTGAATTGTGGCTTATTATTTAATGGTAGTGTATCTTTGTATTGTGCACTTTTATATTGCTAGGTGGAGCTGCTACTTATTGGTGCATGCAAGCTGCTTTATGAAGGAAGTTCCTGAAAAAAGCTGGGTATTTAAACATATAAAATAACTGGAACAATAGTCTTGGGGAACTGGAATAGAAGGAAACTCTAGACATAGCAGGCTGAGGTCAAATCTGTGCATTCCCTATTATTTATTTTATTTATTTGAAATAGTTACTTGTAGAGAAGAAGTCGAGATATTGGTATATGATGAGGATATTTATTTATTTATGGTAAGGAAAAATGCAATATTTAGAAATCCACTCCAGATTTTTCTAGCTGCAGGCTTAGAATATCAGAATCTGGAGGAGCTCCCTCCCAAGTTTTGCTTGGTCTCTGTCTCCACAAACAAGAATTAACTTCAGCAGGCATGGAAGTCTGTGCTAGGCCCCGCGATGAATGCTTGTTGATTAATCAGGTTAATAACTCCAGCTGTTTTAGTAAAACCATACTCTGCTCAGATCACTTGCCTGAGTCTGGAACATTTATTTAAAACATTTCTTAATATCTACATCCCACCCCCCACTCCACCATAGAGCAGGGGGAGAGGAGCTGTTTTGCTTCCCCAGCCTCAAGCCCCCTACATTTTCAGTAATGTTCAACATGTAAGACACATTTGTATGCACAGGAGTCAAATTGCGCAGCTTATTGAATGTGTAAAAATTCCCATGGGGTAGCCATGTTAGGCTGTAGCCGCTAGGTCACTGGCACCTTAAAGACGTTAGAAATTTATTATAGCACAAGCTTGTGTAGACTCAAAAGCGACATCTTGATGGAGAAGATTGTAAGGTGGGCAACTGAATGGTAATAGGATGCAAAAACTATAGTCATAGAATCATGAAATTGTAGAGTTGGAAGGGACCCTGAGGGCCATATTGTTATGTATTAGTGTATATAGTTTTCCCTCAGGTCCTTGACAGTTGTTTTAGGAGGGAACTTTAGGAGGGAACTTTGAATTATGTTTGATACATTGTTTGAGCCAGCCTCTATAAAAGCAGGCCGGCTCGGCAATGCAGTTCAGTTCTGTTCTGGCTTCCGAATAAAGAGCTTCTTGAAGAACCGCTGTGTTGTCTACCCACTATTTAATACATATAGTCCAACCTCCTGCAATGCAGGAATCTCAACTAAAGCACCCATGGCAGATGGATGTTAATTAGAGCTTTTGTTGTTGTTGAATAGGCACCTGGGCTTGAGCATTTCTTCCACATTGTGTTAATATTTTAAATGCCAGTCGACCTATTGCTGTATGTTCTGTATATAATCTCACCTCAAGGTCATGTGATACCCAAATAATCCCAGCAGAACGTTCTACGTAGGCCCTGGAAAATGGCCATTAGTTCTGCTTACTGCCCTTGTTCAGATTTATATAGATAGATTATGAATCCCAAAGAGCTGGAAAATGTATAGTTCCAGTTATGCAAGCAGGAATTAGCCTCACTGTATTTTACACGTAAACTAACAAATGAGGGGAGAATCTGAGCAGCCTCTGGGGACCGGGGTTTGTTTGCCACTGGGCTACTCTATCTCCAACTGGCATCGGCAGAAACCTGAGTGCGCCATTAATGCTCTGCAGCCTCTATTTGCTGAGGCACTTTGTGAACAGAGCCAGCTTGTTCTGCAGACTGACGTCCCTTTATCTTCTCTGTCCGACCATCCCCTCCCCCTTTCGCAATGGGGCAAATGATGACACTGGAAAATAAAAGCCTTGAAACTTGGGCTCCTGATAGGTATCCTGCACCTGTTGCGCTGGTGACGAAAGGGTCTGTGGGCTCGCTTGGTACTAGAGGAGTGTGCAAATACATGCCGAGGGCCTAGCGAAAGGGCCTGCGATTACTGAGGGAAAACAGGTTTCTTCAGTGGCGACTGCTAACAAACTCCTGCAGGAAAAACAACAAAGAGCCTTGTGCCGCCTTAAAAAACTAACAAATGTATTATGGCACCTGCTTTTGTGGACTTGAGCCCACTTTGTCGGCTGCCTGTAGTGAAATCTTGCCTGGCAGATACAGAAAGGAGAAAATTGTAAGGTATATGAATGGCAACAAAATGCAAAAATAAAAAAATGACAATCAGTGGGAGGAATTCACCACCACGTGCTTCTGATTGTTCTGTCAGTACAAGCATTTCTGCTTGCCAGATGGAACAGAGACCCCCCCCCTTCTCCCCCTGTGCACAGGTCTGGGGGGTTCCACTGATCCTCCGGTGTGGATTAGGGGGAGGAGAGGGGGGAAGCCCCCATTGTGCTTTTGGTTTTCAGTCCTCCAGTACCAATGAAGTTAAGCCAGATCCTCCTCTTCCTTTCTGATCATGGTAACAGATCCGGAAGCTTATTACCATTCCTCATTTTTCCCTGTCATTAACATTTGTTCTTAATGCATGCCACCGCTTTAGCTTTTTGAAGCAGCTATTTTGAACATGAAGTTGTACAGTCCTGATACTGCGATGCCTATGAGAAACTTAATCTGAGAGGAGTCTAGTACAGTATTACACCTTGCTCTGCTCTATGTGCTTTGCCCTCTTCCCCTTCACGTTAAGGTGCTTTCAAGCAAATGACAACCGCCAATGAAAACTTAAAGGATACTTGGTTTATTAGACCCATGCTGTGCTTGCTATCAAAATTGCTTCTGTGTAGTTTGGGCTCCATGCAACTGCTATATCACACAACAGCTGCAGATCACCTGACTTGCTATCTGAATTTGGTCAGATGCCATTACTGTATCAGTGGCCTCCAAGAAGGCAAGCCACACCAACAGGACGAATCCAAGTGGTTAGTCCATTTCGTATAGTATGGCAGGTGTGGGGTGGCCCTGTTGTGCAGGCACAGGCTTTGGTGGGAATCTCACCATTACCATATTATATGGGGAAGTCCAGAGAGGCATGTCTGGGACACTCCAGAAAGTTCTGGGGAGACTCAACTTCTTATTTGATTCCCATGGCTAAGTTATAGCTTTATGGTGCACTCACGAGCATTGCTGGTTATGTCTGAGCCTGCATGGATACAGGTGAAACTCGGAAGATTAGAATATCATCAAAAAGTGCATTTATTTCAGTAATGCAACTTATTATTTTTTATTTTAATTTTTACAAATGCTTTCTTTTGGAAATTCCACAGTAATAAAACAAATAGTTACAATAATAAAAAATAAACATTGCTATTGCATTTCATTAATTACATTCCATTTATAATTGACCCGCCTAACAAGAAATAATTACAATTACAACAAATTAAGGCTTGACATATCTTGCTTTGCATGTCATGCATCTATCTCATGTATTGGTTTCACCTTTTAAGTTGCATTACTGAAATAAATGCACATTTCAACGATAGTCTACTTTTCCGAGTTTCACCTGTATTTATGATATTAACTGCATGGCTTTCATACATACTAAGCATTATATAGTAAACTCCGTCAAGCCCAATGAAGTACACCTTAAGATAAGATAAATTTGTATGTTTTAATACGAGAATGCTTAGGATTCTGTGAACTTGGGGAGATTTTATTCGGAGATCAGTTTAGCTGAAAAGACAAAGGTCACGATCAAGAGGCATGAACCTTCTATGCATATCATTTTACATGTTGAGACTCCTTCAGACCTTATGAAGAATGTGTGGAGGTCAGGCGCATGCAGTCCTGCTCCCCGCACACATCCATTTAATGCCTGAAAAGGGCTACGGTTTTGGAAATTGACATGGAAGGATAGAAGGGGTCTTCTTGGCCTTGTAAGATCCTTCTGGCTAATGCAATAATTTCCTATTCTTTCTGCCGGCCTCCTGCCTTTCCCTCCTTGTTCTGTGCAGAGCCTTGGTTACCTCCTGGCTTGTGTCTTTAGAGGTGTCTATGCAGTGAAAGTCCAATGATGGGAACATTAGAAAGGATTTGGCAGCCCAGCAATCCCTTTAGTTCAAAATTCTCTGGCATGCTTATTGCACATTGCCTGCCAGGTAAGTGGATCATCTGTCCTTTTTTGGCCTAAGCCGCTTCTGTTACTTTGTGTGGTTGTCATTCTTAAGCTATGAAAAATAGCATGAACTATTCCACAATGGAATTTTCATTGTCCCATTTCCAAGGCCTGTTGGGAGTTTCTCCTGAATCGTTATATTCATCACCTATCATTTCCAGGCTGAATTCTCCTTGTCCACCCCCACCGCTGCAGGTCTCCAGTCTCCATCCACTCATCCTCCTCTCGTCAGTTTGCGAATGTAGCTCTTGTGGCAGCAGCAAATAAAAACAGAGTAAAAGTGGTTTAGGACTATGATTCTTCCTCATCTCCCATCTATCTATTTATCTTCTGGTAGTGAGTGACGTGAACATAAGCATTCAGCAAAGGCCTGACATACACAGTTCAAACATTCTGTCATTATCTGGACATAAATATCCCATTGAAAAATAAACACCTGGCATGCACACACTTATATAGAATTTTACTGCTTTCACATCTGTGTGGTATATTTTTCCAAAATGCTGCAGTTTAGTTCTTCTTTTATTCCTTTCCTCATCTATAAAACCTGGAGTGCTACTCCCAAAGTGTATGGTAAATTCTTGGCTTAACAATGATCCGGGTGCCTATATATGTGTGCTTTTTCATCTACTTGGCCGCTGATCACCTCTTTCTGAAAACCCTAAAAATGCTATTATTAAGATTCTCTGCCGTACCTAGAGATGCCAGGGACTGAACGTGGGACCTTCTGCATGCAAAGTGAGCAATGGCCGTTCTTGCAAACATTGCACACAGATCAAAGCCAAGGGGCATGTGCAGAGGTCCAGCTTAAACCAAGCCTCTCTGTAATACCCATAACATCTAGTTGCATCGTCAATAATTAGTGGGAAAGCACAGTTGTTGTTGTTTAGTCTTTTAGTCATGTCTGACTCTTCGTGACCCCATGGACCAGAGCATGCCAGGCACTCCTGTCTTCCACTGCCTCCAGCAGCTTGGTCAAACTCATGTTGGTAGCTTCAAGAACACTGTCCAACCATCTCATCCTCTGCCGTCCCCTTCTCCTAGTGCCCTCCATCTTTCCCAGCATCAGGGTCTTTTCCAGGGAGTCTTCTCTGGAGGCACAGTACACACATGTAATGCTGCCTGCCTTCTCTGTGAGGTCTACGCCATGCTGTCTGCAAAGCCATTTCTGAGGAGAAGGAAAAAACCTGTGGAAAGCAAATGATTGGCAGTAGCCCTTTAGATTTCTGTTGTTAATGCACCAGTAATAAGATAAGCCTTATCTTTAAATGTTCATGGAATCGAGACTTTGATGGAAACAGGCTTTTGGGTTAATATATTTTTGATAGATAAAGCAGAATAAAATGGAGAGAGCAGGAAAGCTTACTGTATCTGGGGAAATGCACAATTTTATTTTATTTTTTTAAAAAACACCAAACCCTCTCTACCCAGTGTGGTGTGTGGTTAATATATGTATATAAATTGTTTGCTTCTCTGTGCATTTCCAGTGTCTGTGCCTTGTAATGAGTGGCAGTCATCCAAGATAAAATCTCTCTCCCTTTGCCATTGAAGATGACAAATGCCACCATCTGTTGCACTGCTGCTGCTGAAGTCCAGTGAGGGCTGGGGTTTCCACCAATTGTTTGTAGTCAGGAGGGAGAGGGTGTGTGCAGTGGACGCTTGGATTTCTCAACTGTTCACTTTGCATTTCTCAAGTGTTCGTTTAGCATGGAAGGGACCTGATGCCACTAGAACGCCAGCCCACCATCTGATCTATTTAGCATACCAGCCAAAACCTAGTTACAAGGTGTCCAATATAATAGCCCCACCTTTCAGCAGCAGCCAGAATTGGAATCATAGAATCGTATTGGAAGGGACCCCAGGTGTCATTGAGTCCAACCCCTTGCAATGGAGGAACCTCAGCTAAAGCATACAAGACAGATGGCCTTCCAACCTCTATTTAGATACCTCCAAGGAAGGAGAGTCCACCACCTCCTGAGGGAGTCCATTCCACTGTCAAACAGCTCTTACTGTCAGAAAGTTTTTTCCTGATGTTTAGTCAGAATCTCCTTTCTTGTAGCTTGAAGCCATTGGTTTGAATTATCCAAAATGTATAGAACGAGTAATAGAATGTGCTGGAAATGTAAGGAGAAGGAAGGAGACTTTTATCATATGTGGTGGAAATGCGATAAAATTAAAGAATTTTGGGAAATGATATATAATGAATTGAAGAAGATTTTTAAATATACTTTTCCCAAAAAACCTGAAGCATTCTTGTTAGGAATGATAGATCAAGAGATTACTAAAGAGGATAATATATTATTTTTGTATGCGACAACCGCGGCTAGGACATTATTAGCCCAAAAAGGGAAGACCCAGGACTTACCGACGATTGGAGAGTGGCAGACAAAAATGATGGACTATGCACAATTAGCGAGACTGACTAGCAGGATCCGGAACCAAGGGGAAACAAGGTTCCTAAGAGACTGGAGTAAATTTGTGGATTATATGGAAAAGAACTGTAGAAGTTTAAAAACACTTGCAGGACTGAAATAAATCCTACGAATTGACTTTAAAGGGAAGATACAAAGGAACTGTGGGATAAGAATTGATTAGAAAACCTATTGGGGGGAGGGAGGGAAGTCAAGCTCGGCGGAGCATTGTTAATAGAAGATTGTGAGAAGGGTAAAAAGAGTAATGTGTGGTATTGTATTGAATGTTTTGAATGTTTGTTTGTTTTTGTTTAATGTCTTTAAATGTGTTTTAATTGGAAAATTTAATAAATTGTTATTAAAAAAAGAGAAGCCATTGGTTTGAGTCCTACCCTCCAGAGCAAGAGAAAACAAGCTTGCTCCGTCTTCCATATGATAGCCCTTGAGATATTTGAAGATAGCCAGATTCTCCTGAGGAACTAGCCTATTTCATGCCAGGGACGCTCTGTAGTGCCTGCTTAGTGAGATGGGCAATGCTCTGGGCAGGACTTTATGGGAGAGTGACGAGTGTTAGTCTCGAGGCTCAAGAATTAATTGCCCTTGTTAAGGCTCTTCATTCCTCAGCAGGAAGGCAGAGCCTAGGAGGAGTTTGATCTGACATGGATCTGGGGACTCAGTTGCTGGTGGGACTCCACTGGAACAAGTCATGATCTGTCCAGGGTTCTGAAGCATCCATCTCTGACTACTCTTCTCCTATCCTATTAAGAGTTCTAGTGGTTGTTGTTGTTGCTGCTGCTGCTGCTGCTGTTTTTTAAAAAAATAGATACACACTCCATCTCTGTTTGCTTCCCACTTGGACATTACTCCAGTGACTGTTGGATCTGCTTCTTCTAAGGCTCTCCATTGGCAGGGTTTTTATTATTATTACTAAAAGATGTGATTGGTTTGCAAAGGTTGTTTGTTATAGGAGACAAATGTTCATGTAATAGGATGTGGAAATTGTACAGTGCAAATCTTGGATGTGCACTTAGGTGAAATGTAGGTGAAATTCATAATCATGATTTTGACTCTTGCAGCAGTAAAGACAATGCTAGGCATTGGTCTTAGCTATTGCAAGGTTTGGGGAGGGAAACCCCAAACCAAATTCTGGAAGTTCACCCAAAGCAGAATACATTATTTTGCATGAGGGATTCAGTCACATACTGTACTGGCAAATTGAGGTTTGTACCATTACAGTGGATTAAAGCATTCTGGTGCAACAAACCCGCTTCAAACAACCCCTGACTTTTGTAGCAAGGAATGTGATGGGAAAATGCACTAGAACATAAGGAATAGAGATGGATAGATGGATGGATGGATGGAAAGTTGTATAATATCCACACAAGCAAATCATGAGTGTTCAATAAACAGAGAACGTTGAATAACCTCCATGCAAGCTTTATGCAAACAAATCAGGATGAATACTCAGAAGGTCATCTTGAGTCATGGTTAAAATGTTTGATTTAATAAGCCAATGACCTCTCATTTTCCTGAACATGGTTTTTATCATCAGGAGCTTGGGGCACTTTTGTGTTAGCATTAGGTGCTCAGTCTTTGTTGAAAAATAGCACTATGGTAGGAGGGCAGTGCACAGCAACCAGGGCAGCTGAGGGGAACGCTTGCACAGCAGCTTCCTGACTTCCTCAGAACAGTGATGGAGAAAAGCAGCTAAGACCCTTTTAAGTAAACCACCTATTTCTGGATAACTGCTGGCATTGTAAGGGAAATAAACAA
This sequence comes from Zootoca vivipara, assembly GCF_965207765.1. Classification (NCBI taxonomy): domain Eukaryota; kingdom Metazoa; phylum Chordata; class Lepidosauria; order Squamata; family Lacertidae; genus Zootoca; species Zootoca vivipara. The sequence goes on along the minus strand of NC_142584.1, from coordinate 82,135,738 downwards.
CCTGCAAGGAAAAAATATATTAAGAACATGGTACAGCTGGGGAGGACATTTGTCACTTGTCATAATCCCAAGCACTGCCCAATAGCGATCCTGCCTCAGCTCACATTCATCACATTTTTCATTTCCCCTGAAACTGAACACTTCCTGTTGCACAAGAGTCAATCTAATTTTACTCATCAGTTATACTATTGATTCAAGGAGATGGATCTATCAGTTGCTTTACTGTTCTCTCTTACAAGTTAAATAATTCCAGGATTCAAGTTCATTCAGAATGGCAGAACATCAGAATCTGAGCTGATAACCCCATGCACCTACCTCAAAGTCCAGCAATCAGGGGTCTGGTCAATAAAACCGATGGTGTTTTTAGTTCTTTATTATTGGAACTTCTTATTTCTAACCTGTGACAACATGGGTGCTATCTAGTAGAGGGGCACGTTTGCATTGCTGTGGAGAACTTAGAACATACACTTCCCATTTCTCATGATTGTAACTAGTACTTAGATCTCTTTATGACTGAATTATGAATGTTGTACTCCTTTTTGCTAGTCTCTCTAGGCTGCAGGCACATGTTTCAAAATGGGTCTGTTTGAGGCCAGTTCATACATGCTTGCTCGTCATCAACTGTAGCATCAAGTGATGACTTGGAGTGTGTGAATGAGTCATTGTACGTCAAATAACATAAAAAAAGCTTTTGTAGCAACCTCCAAGCACAATGCTTTTTGTTGGAGTATGTTCACACACTCATCTTTGAGTAACCAACTGTTGCACTGGCATTCATCAACCAACCTGGCCATGGTTTCAAAGTATTCTGACTTCACCACCTCTAAGCCATTTTTCAGATTCATGTCTTGGAAACCTCCTATAATAAGAACATAAGTAAAGCCATGTTGGGTCAAACCAAAGGCCCATCTAGTTCAGCATCCTGTTCTCACAGTGGTCAACCAGATGCCTACGGGAAGTCTTCAGACAGGACAATAATAATCACCAACTTGGAGCTCTTTAAAAGAGAATTAGCCTTATTCTCCATGAATTTGTCTATCACTGGCTACTAGGCATGATTATTATATTCTGCCCCCTTTCTCTGAGGTAATCTGCCTCAGAAGACCAGCATGGAAACACTTCATCATGTTAAACCACTGCACAATGATATACCAAGAGATCTGCATCTCCCCTTGATCATATGCAGGACAAAGGATGTTGAGAAGGTGTGCATGATGGCACACCATCTCGTGCTACCAGTGTTCTGTTTTTAAAATGAGCCATGCAAATTTATATTGAAGACCTGTCTCTCTACCCACACTCCATCCTCCTCTCACTCTGTGTCAGGAAGTGACGAATACCCGGCAACTTTAGTTCTGTTATTGCACAGTGGCTGCTGGAAGGGAAGATGTGCTGCTGTTTGACCATTTGTCTGGGGACTAGAGGTAGTGATGCCAGGCAAGCAGGAAAATGGCCAAGTGCACCCCCCTGAAATAGGTTGTGTGGTTATTTCTTGGGGAAATAAAGCCATCTAGCGTGGTTTCCTTGATTTTATGCTGTGGGTGTTTGGGACATATGCTGAACCTCTGAAGCATGTGACATCCTAGCATTCCCCTTTCTGGTGCTGCCATTGCCTTTCTCTGCTGCCAGGCCCACTGGGCCTGGGAGCCCCACCCTTGACCTTGAAGACACAGGGCGCACCTGTCAGGATGCTTTTGGCAGCTGCGGCTGATTCCCAGGAAGGCAGTGAGACAGAGAAACAGCAAGCTTTTTCAGTTCTGTTTATTAATACAATTTACAGAGATGAATTCAAGATGCACCAATTCAATGCCTAACATTGCCCAGTGTGAAGCTTCACCCCGCTTCTCCACTACTTCCCTATTCATCTGACTCCTCCTCCTGCCTCTGGTGGTGACTGGTTTGTGACAGTTGCTTCTGAGCTCTCTGTTCTGCCATTCTCAGCGAATGCCTGGTTTTTAGGGAGGGTACGGGTTCTGGGATACTCTCCAGAGACAGTGTCTCATTCAGCTGGTGCTGAGGCTCTGCCTGCTAAATGCTATCCATTTCCTCCTCCTTCTCTCCCATTATTTCCCAACTTTTGCCCTCATCTCCCTCATAGCTGCCAAGTTATCCCTTTTTTTAAGGGATTTTCCCTTATGCTGAATAGGCTTCCTCGCGAGAAAAGGGAAAATTTGGCAGCTATGATCTCCCTCCCTCCCTGTGCCAAACCACTCCTGGAGGTCTATGCTATCTGCCCCTTCCTCCTCTCTAGGTGACGCCTGGGGTGGCGGTCTCCACCATTCTTCTTCATCTACCCAGTCCCTGACAGCACCACTTGGTTTAGGGGGCCTGAGTGAACAAGCCAACATGGGGCCGTCCTGCAGTTGTGCGTGTGTATGTGCAGGTTATGCGCAGCTGGATCAGGGAGCCACCTAGTCCTCCCCATCTCACCTTCCCGCTGATATGCCCAGTGGCTACCCAAACCCACTGGAGCACTTTATCTTGCGCTCGCTGCTGCTGCTTTCTTTATTTATAGGCCTCCGGTCCCGATTGCTTTCCCAACAGCCCCATTGCAAAAGGTAGAGCCAGGCAAGAAAAGCGAGCGAGCGAGAACGAGCAACTGCGGCAGAAAGTGATTAAAAAGAATAATTAGCATTTGCCCTCGATAAATGAGCAAAGGCATTAATTAGACTGATTTACTCTTGGCTTTTTCTCTCCTCCCCTCTTCTCTCCTCCCCCTCCATTTCCACTTGCAGTATCCCCCCTCCCCTTCTTTATCAAATGGCAGCCTGTGACTGCCCCTTTGGTACGTTTTCATCAGCTTTCAGTGGTTGACAGAGCTTAACACCCTCCTTTCCTGGAGCCCAGGCAGTCTGCTGGTGCTAATGGATATGGAATGCAGCCAGAGCTGATAGCTACTAGATCTCCACTGGCTTACAGGTGTTTCCATCCTTGCTGCCATATTATCTGCCACCGTGTTCCCTTCTTTCCCTTCTCCTCCTCTTTTCTTTCATTCCCTTTCTTCTTCCCCTCACCCCCTTCTTCTCGCAGCCTTCCAGAAGTAATTACCTTTTTTTTTTTACCCTGGCAGTTTTCTCCTCTCCTTCCCCCCACCCCTTTTTTCCAATTTTGTTTTATTTTATTTTGTGCGATGTCCCGGTGATCAAATCAAAAAATTTTTGGCATGGTGACAAGCAGCGATGCTGCTGCTGTTGCCTGTTTGAATGTAATTACTAGGATGAAAGGGAGAATTTTAATTAAGATAATTCCCCCCCCCAACACACACACATACACAAACCTATTTTTGTCCCTGTATTACAGTGAAGAACAGTGGGCTGCTTTTTTTTTTGTTATTTATTACTTAGGGATATTTGCATTATATCACATTATTTTCCAGTCCAAATGGAGGCAGAATCAAGGGAGTATGAAATTTTATTTCTGGACTTACCAATGTGGGCTTAAATGCTTCACCGATGCAACTTGGGGAAAGGGTGTAGATTTGTTAAATTGGCACATTGCTCTCTAAATATTGTGGGTGAAGCCAGTTGGAAGCACCCATGCTCCATTTTCCTCTAGCTTTCTCAAGTATTCCTGTCTGAATGTGAAAAAGGTAGCTCTAGGCAGTAGGGATGAAAGGCCCTGTCAGTTTCAGCTCTCTCAGTTTCCCATTTCCCCAGTCTTTAATTCAGTTCTTGACATTTTGCAAACATTTGTTGATTCACAAAATGTCATGAAAATTCGCCAGCACTTTCATACAATTTTCTCCCAATAAACATATATTTATACGCAGTTTTGACGAACGTACACTTTTTTGGAAACAATTTCCTAACATAATTTTTGGTGTCATTTTTGCCAGTGTTTTTTTTTCTTTTTATGCCCCTAATATATGATTTTTTTGAAAACATTGCTAGGCAAAGCAGCAAAATTCTGATAAGTGCAAATTTTGGACGATGGCTGCCTTTCAGTTTGCATATCGTTTTGGAAAGTGCAAATTTGATGGATTTAGCTTCAAATGAGACCTGAATCGAACTTTATTCCCACCCCCAGTAGATAGTGCTGATTAGCCAGTGCCTGTGATATCACCATTACATCACAGTCTCTGTGGCAATTTTGCAACTATGGTTTTTTTTTATTTTAAAAAAAGATATATGGATGGAATAAGAGGAGATGATAGTGCATAAAGACTTAGTAATCCTGTACTGTTACTTGAAACAGTCAAAGCAGAAGTCCTCCAATGCTGGAACACACCATAGACTCTCACTGCAAATGCCTTCATGGTTGGAGTGTGGCAGTTGACTTTACATGAGAAAATTTAAAAGGTAAATGTAAAGGACCTCTGGCAGTTAAGTCCAGTCGCAGATGACTCTGGGGTTGTGGCGCTCATCCTGCTTTACAGGCCGAGAGAGCCAGCGTTTGTCCGCAGACAGTTTTTCCAGGTCATGTGGCCAGCATGACTAAGCTGCTTCTGGTGCAAAGGAACAGGAAACCAGAGCAAAAACATTTCTCTCCTCCCAGGCCTTTGGCTAATTAAACAATATGGCGTTTCGAACAATGTGGTGTGGTGGTATGGCGTTATTGTTTCTGTTTGTTATTATGGTGTGTATTCTCTGTTTTCATGCTTTAAACCGCCCTGTGTTCTTCAGATGAAGGGTGGTATAGAAATTTAATAAATATTAATAGCAACCACTGGAGGGCTGCAGGTTCCCCAGTCCCTGCCATGGGGATATGGAGGGCCACTGTGTGAAATAGGATGCTGGCCTAGACAGGCCTTTGAAATGATCCAGAAGTGTTCTTCTTACATTACGAGCATAGGAAGCTGCCTTATACTGAGTCAGGCCACTGGTCCATCTATCTCAATATTGTCTACCGACTGGCTGCAGCTCTCTGGGATTTCAGAGAAATTACCTGGAGATTCTAGGGATTGAACCTGGGGCCTTCTGCATGTAAAGCCATGTTCTACCACTGAGCTATGGCTCTTCCCAAAACTATGGAATAGTTTAGGAACCACTAAATCTTTAAAAGCTACTTTGAAGAGTAGATGACACATATACAGTAGTATCTTGGTTTTCGAATGTAATCTGTTCCAGAAGACCGTCCGACTTTTGAAACATTAAAAAACCGAAGCATGCATTTCCAGAAGCATTTACGTCCGGAAAACTCAATATGGAAGCATTCGAAAACTGAAGCAGTTACTTCTGGGTTTTCAGCATTTGGAAGCTGAAACATTCGACTTCTGAGACACTCGAAAACTGAGGTACCACTGTATATCACATTTGTACAACAACAACAACAACAACAACAACAACAACAACAACAACAACAACAACAACATAATAATAATAATAAGTCTCGCAGGGAGGAAGGGTGCAGAGTCGCATTACAAGGCTTACTTCGGAAGTGCCTGAGACTAAAATTCATGGCTGGACTGGACCAGTGCTAATTTTCTAGAAAAAGAGGAGCCGGAATTCACTATGAATGCCTCCCTCGTTCGCTTATAATGGCAATGGCGCCCACCTGAGAGGTGCCGGAACTGAGTCCTGGTGAGTTCCGGCTGAAAAAAGCCCTGCATTGGACATGATGAACTCCTGTTGAAAAGGATTTGTAAGGAGTCCTCTTGGATTTGCTTGTAATGGCTGGCCGCAACTAAAAACAACTTTTAATATATATTAAAAAAAACCACCACCCAGTAATTAAAACCAGACCCAACTCTGTCCTTGCGCTGTGCAGGCTTGCAAGTCTAAAGCATTCATGACACAAGTTCAGGTCAGGAGGGGAGATGGAGAGAGGATGGGCAGGAGTGACAGCAAGATAGTCTCTCCCAGTTCCACAGTTAGTCTCGTAAACATCTTGGTTATTTCTCTTAACTTTTATTATCCACCCTCCCTTGCGTGTCTCGGAGAGCAGATGGCATGAGTATTAGGAAGCATCTAAATGCAGTTCAGACCAATAGCCTAGGGGAAAGAGTGGTCTGAAAGTCACGAGCTGCATTGCAGAAAGCTTCTGGAGAAGATTCCAGAGTTGGTGCCGCAAGCACATTGGGGGGAATGGATGTAGT